>NC_089251.1:231325695-231625695 GCF_963930625.1 Muntiacus reevesi
CATCCTTTGTAGCATGACAAGTAGTTTTTACTAATCCAGCACTATGAAAATAATAATAAAAAAATCCTACCTTACCCTTACCTTCACCTCCCCCCATCTTCATTATTATTGTTGTTGTTTTTTAATCATAAAACAATTCTAGGCAGCAAGAGTAGTATGTTGCTTGGGCTAAGGCTGGGCTGTTAGCTAAATTAAGCCATTGTGACTCAAAATCCTCCTTTAATAAGGTTCATGCTGTCTACAACTTCATCATTTTCTGCTGAATGATAATTACTTTATTCAATCATGTTCAAGGTTTTAGTGAAAGCTAGCATTGATTGATTAACTTCAATTACCATGCTTACATTTGCATAGATAAAAACTGCTTTTCAATTTGTGAGTGGCACGCCAGTGGAAACCCTGCGCTGATATTTGCATTTCAATGTGAACAGTGAAGAATAAAGGTGGAAGAGAGGTCTGATCAGTGCTAAGCCCTTTCTGCTTCAGTGCTTAAGCATTTTTCCATAAACACTCTTGTTATGATGTTAGTTTGTTCAAACCACTCTGAGGTAACTGATGGAGCCTCCTGTTTACAAGCTTTCCTGACAATTGAACAGTATGGATTAAGGGGAAGGGACACCCATAGAAGCTTGCAGGCCGGCCACCAAGTTAAAGAAGAATGAAATCTCTTCCTGTAGCTGTCACAGAAACTCCCAAATGCCAGCCGCGCTTTGAAGATCAACGTCGTCTGCAACCAATTGGCTCTAACCTGGTATGACTTTACAATAGCTGGTGCTTTTATTCCTGGATCAGTCTGCTGGTCCAGAACCAAATGTTGAGCTTTTATCAGTCTCATTTTCTGTTCAAATGCAAGGGAGGATCCAAGGTAAAACGAAGAAGTCCTTTTCATTCTTAGCAAATAGGCCCATGACAAATGTTGAGTTATATAACTAGATTCACTGGATGTTATCACCGCTTGTAGTTTGAGTAACCTGACTTTCAGCATGTGTATAAGACAAGGAGGCCTCCCTGATGGCTCAGCAGTAAAGAATCTGCCTGCATTGTAAGTGGTACAGGAGACACGGGTTCAGTCCCTGGGTCTGAAAGATCCCCGGAGGAGGGCATAGCAACCCACTCCAGTATTCTTGCCTGAAAATCCCATGGACAAAGGAGCTTGTCAGCTACAGTGCATAGAGTCACAGAGAGCTGGAGACTGCTGAAGTGACAGCACAGCACAGCAGACAAGGACTGCCCCATTTTCCTTATCTTTTGGTGGTTCAGAGATGCAGAGGTTTGGTATAGTTTTGCTTGCCTTCCCTGCATTCATGCATGTGTACTCAGTCACTGCGTCATGGCTGACTCTGTGATCTGATAGGCGGTAGCCGCCCAGCTCCTCTGTCCTTGGGATTTCCCAGGCAAGAATACTGGAGTGGGCTGCCATGCCCTCCTCCAGAGGATCTTCCTGACTCAGGGATTGAACCCATGTCTCTTAAGTCTCCTGCATTGGCAGGCGTGTTCTTTACACCCTGGGCCACCTGGGAAGCCCCATTTCTGGATATCACAGTTTAATCAGGACCATAGTATTTTTATGCCAATCCTGTGACGTTCATTCAGCCTTCATAAAATCACAAAAGCTTATAGCCAGAGAGCTATTTCTTAAATCAATTTGAGTGTCTCTTTTTTCCTTCTACAAGATCAGCAACTAAATGGAACATTTTATCAATATAAGCTCAATAGCTATTTCTTGTGGGTTAATATTTTGATTCTAGACAAGTCTGACACATAGCAGCACTCAAGAAACCTTGGTTGTGATAACTTTGAATATTCAAACTCCTAGAAACTCCAGATTTCCCTAAAAAATAATGTCAGTCTTTAGATCTTTAGGACCAAGGAGTCATTCCACTGAAATACACCACCAGATCCAACTGTAGAGTTTACATGGACATCCAGATTTCCATTAAGTAAACTTGAAAATGCATAGGAAATTATTTATGCAATTTACAACAATATACTAATGCGTGTGTTGTTTCATGATGATGAACTTCAAAATAATTTGAAGGCCAAATTGCCAGTTGTTCCACAGCATATTTTCTTTGCCATACAAAAATCCTCTGGGGTTTCATGTAAATTTAAAAGAATATTTAAAGACGGGGTGAAATATTATCTTTTGCCTAAATGTCACTTTCAGATCAGAAGCTGTATAATTATTTGTTTACTTAAATTAGAACGCACGTTACAATGTTGCACCAGTCTCCCTCCCTCAAGCTTGAAGAACTGAGAGTGCTCCTGCAAGCTTTATGCTTGAAGATTGGTCCTGGCCGGGAGGGGCCAATGGTCAAACCTAAAGTTTAGCACCAAGCAGGCTGGCACTTGTGCCTCCCCAGGCGGAGAATCCAGAATCACTGCCATTAATGTTGGCCCCTCATAATAGCAAAGCCAGGCTCCTGAGATGGTGACTTCTGCCAAATGTGCAAATATTGCTTGCTAGCCCTGGGCTGATGTGTTAATTAGAGAAGCCGAATTGGTAGTTTCTCAATAGATAAGGCAATTAATAAATTTTTAAATAAAATTTCTTTATTAAAGCAGATTGTTAGTTGTGGGGGAAGGGGAGAGTGGAACAAGTTTGGAGAGTAGTGTTTACACGCTCGCATGAGTAAAACAGATAGCTAGTGGGAAGCTGCCGTGTGGTACAGGCAGCTCAGCTCAGTGCTCTGTGATGGCCTAGAAGGGTGAGATGCCAGGGGGAGGAAGGCTCCAGAGGGAGGGGAGGGGACATATAATTCATTCACTTTGTTGAGCAGTAGAAGCTAACATGACATTGTAAAACAGCTGTGCTCCAATAATAAAATAAGACAGCATAAAATAAGTTTGTTAGAATGCGAAAGGAATCAAGCAGATCTTAACCAAGCTATATTTGGATTGCTACCTGTGATAAATAAGGGATTCTTCAACTAAAGGATCTTTGTCCCATTGATTGGGAAATGAGGAAAGAGATGGTCACATTGCACAGAATTAAAACAAGTATATTTCACTAGGGGTAAATGAGTCATGATAAGACAAATTGGAGAGACATCTTAGATTCTTAAATATAATGGTAAAGATGTGCCACCAATTCAAAGAGTTTGGCCTGACATATTACCCACCAAAATGTATAGAACTTTCTTTGTAGTCAATTTTGTAACTGGCATGTGAAAGAATGCTATTTTGGAAAGTTAATTTTAGCTGGGTTGGATAATTAAGTGTAGAAAAACGAAGCAGCCTTGGAAGTTAGTGAAACTGTGTTGTCAAACCAACACATGACACATATGAACATAATAGAAGGCAAAAAACTGATTCCTTTAAGATTTTAAATGGGTAAAACGAAACACTAATAATTTTTAAAAGCTGAAATACTTCATCTTAGTAGATGGGAGTGAACAAATCACAGATTTTCTAAATGTGAGTTAAACAAATGGGAATTATGAAGTGCTGAGAACATGGATTTGAAGAGATAGAGTTAAAACAATGCATAAGTGGTCTAGGATTGAGTCCATAATCTTTATCTTGAAGAATAATTCACCCCATGAAGAACTGGTGATCTTTTAACACAAAATTTAGAAAGCCTATGATTTTAAATTAAGTGTACACAACACTCCAAAAAGTGAGCACATCTTTCTGTCTTGTTTGGCCCATGATCTCCTTCATTTTTTCCTTTCCACCTCATTCTTGGTGACTGCTGGGACTCAAAATCTTCTTAATGGAACACTTATAGCCTCATGTGTGGCCCCATGACATACCCCAGAACTGTCCAGAGGAGCTTTTCACTATGGAGGGTCAGAGGCATAAATCCCCATGCACACCCACCATTTTAATTTTGGCAGCTCTTACTGAAGTTCCTTAGAAACTTTCTCATTCTGCCCTTCTGTCCCATTGCTAAGTTCCACCTCTTCTGTCTCTAGCTACAGCCATCTATCTACTTTGTTTATGTTTTCCTCCATTAGCATCTCTCCTTAGAAAGTCATTCTCTTTACTGTTTAAGTAATAAGAATCAGCTATATCAGAACAGAGGCTTCCCTGCTGGCTCAGTGGTAAAGAGCTAATGCAGAAGACACAGGTTCAATCCCTGGATCAGGAAGATCCCCTGGGGAAGGAAATGGCAACCCACTCCAGTATTCTTGCCTGGGAAATCTCATGGACAGAGGAGTCTGGCAAGCTACAGTCCATGAAAGTTGGACATGACTTAGCAACTCAGTAACAATAATATTGGTACAGAGCAATTTTTCTTTCTATAGTGTCACAAGTTAAAAATCTCCATAAAAGCCAGATATTTCAGTTCTCTTCCAAACACTTCAAATTTTACACAACCAATTAGACATATTTTCAAGATTCCAGAGAAAGGTAATAATTCTCTAATTGAAACAAATTAAAGTTTAAAAATATCTGATCAACACCTATAACTCGCTTGATGTTGGATGTAACACCTAAAAATGTAGATGGATATAAAACCTATAAATTGCTCAGCATAGGGGTGAATTAAATAATCACCGAAGATGAAAGTCATCCCAGAAAGGCCTCTGAGTTCGAAGTCCAGTTACGTGGAAATGAAATAAACATTCTGAACATCTGTACTTACAGATATTTAACAAAAGAAACAATAGAGGAGTGAAACACCTCAGATTAAGCTTCAGAAATGTGTGTTTAAAATTATTTTGTTTCTTGCTGGTCACCCAAAAGAGAGCAATGTGGTCACTCAAAGTGAATTCAAGAGAAATTCGAATAGTGGGTGGTTTCAGCCAGGACTCAGGGGAAGCAGGTCTTTGCTACCAACAACCTCCCACCCCTGGCTCAGTGGTAAAGAATCTACCTGCCAGGGCAGGAGAAACAAGTGACATGGGTTTGATTTCTGGTTTGGGAGGATCCCCTGGAGAGGGAAATGGCAACTCACTCCAGTCCACAGGGTCTCCAAAGAGTCAGATACCATTGAGAGACCAAATAACAACAACCACCCTCCACCCTCAGCCTTCAACCCCACCCCTTGGTTTTTCCTTCTGGACAGACCTGATTCTGAGAGCAGGTATGGTGGACAGATAGCTGAAAAAGGTGCTCAGAGCTAGGGAAACAGGGTTAAAATTGACAGGAGAGTGGAGACTTGCTTCTTCCAAATTTAACAGCAAGAAGATACTAAATGAAAAAACTTAAGAGTCAGGAAGTCTGTTTTCTGTTTCTTACTTGGCATCACCCTTTTGTGTCCTCCACCCCAGCAGCCTCACTGTATATCCATACAATCGTGAGAATGCTGAGAAGTCAAAACTGGAGATACATAATTGTTCTTGAAAAATCCCTGCATTCTGACATCTGCAGTGTGGAAAGGTCATTTTCTGGTTTGGTCACTTGATCCTCAGGGTCGCTGCTGTGATTCATCAGATATTTTAAACCAGTTCTTTTCCTTGGTATTTTAATGATTTTACAATAGAAAAAAATATTTTAAAATTTATTTCCCCAGCATTACAATAATTATTTTCCTCTTCTCCTTGGAAGAATATAAGCTTTTAAGAAAGAAATCCAAAAACCACAAGATAGTCAAATGAAGGAATTTTTATGGCAGTGCCAGAAAAAAATTTTTCTCCTTCTGTCCATATACCAGATCATTTTTTAAAAATGACATTCAAATGACAATCACATGGCACTGTCTTTGTGAAGTTGCTATGTGCGATGGTGCTAAACTCTGTATTATAATATATGTTGCAGATGGCACCTACAGTGCGTTTATGTAGAGATTTTGTCCATCCCTCCAAAAGATATATTTACTTATAATGATTCAAAACAGATGGATAGAAAAATCTGTCTTCGATATTTAATACTAATATATTAATGTGTAAATGACTTATAACAATAGGTTTGTTTTCTAGAGTCTAATGCAATGGTTGCCATAAGAACACAAATTATGTGTACATTTTAATGCATCTATGCTTCATAATTATGCATGGTTGTGTGCTGTTATAATTGACATAAAATATAAAACAGGTCAAAGAGCAGCTATTAAAACTATTTTTCATTTTGCTTCTTGACAGCCTGCAACATTGGTGCCTGGTACATTTAATAGGGCCATACATGGAAGGCACAGATAGTTATAGAATTGCAGCCACATTAAAGGGCTCCAGAATTTGTAACCTAATTATTTCAAACATTGTTTTAAAACTGATGATTTTATTTAGAAGTTTCCTGTTTGGGGACCACAGAAGTGGAATACTTTTAAATAGAAATGAATGAAGGGATGAGGGAAAGATATCGTGTGTTTATGAGTGTGTGTGTGTGAGAGAGACAGACAGACAGACAGACACAGAGAAGAAATGAGATTTTATTTGAAAATAATATGTGTCCTTAGATCATTTTTTTTCTGCTTCGGTAAAATGAAGTGATAGTCTCTTGAATTCTTTTGTAATGATGTCCACATTTCCGTTTTGTGTAGTTCTCACGCTGTTTTCTTTGTTTTTGTTTTCTAACATACTTAAGAATCCTTTGGCTAAATTCTCATCTCCTAAAGGTTACAGAGGAAGAGACTTCAGATTTCTAATTACTTAATCCACTCGCTGCCCTGTGAAGGAACTGAGCATTAATCCCCTTCCTTTAGCAGTAAGGGAGTAGAGGCAAGGTGACTTGCCCAAGGGCACCCAGCAAGCCTCCTGAAGTCTGGAATTGGAACTCTGAACACCTGCATCTCAGGCCTGTGCTCAGGCCCCGCTCCTGCAGCCTCAAATGTCTGTAATTCTCCTGAGGGCCAAAACCATTTCATCCGCCTGCCATAAAACTCCAGGGAGCTCTGGGTGAAGGAAATAAAACCTGTATAAACTCAACCAAATGCAGTGCAAGTTTGACTTATAAAAAGTTTCTGTTATACTTTGCAAATGCAGAGATTTCTGGAATTGTAAAATAAAAACATGAAATGCACATGAAAGAATAAAGATTCCTTACCACCCTTGTGACATGTCAACATAGTTGGTATAATTCTTCTTTGTTTCAGAATTTTCATTTTAGAAAGAATTTACCTTGGTTTGGTTTTGTTGTTTATTTAGTTTTCAAAACATGTTTATTTTATGAAGATCCCCTGGAGGAAGGCACAGCAACCCACTCCAGTATTCATGCCTGGAGAATCCCATGGACAGAGGAGCCTGGTGGGCTACAGTCCATGGGCTTGAAGAGTTGGACACGACTGAGCAGCTTAGCGCGCACACATGCATACAGTTGGTTAATAACGCTGTGTTAGTTTCGGGGGTACAGCAAAGTGATGCAGCCACACATATACACGTATCTATTCTTTTTCAAATTCCAGAAAGGTAATTCTTAAACCACTGGAAAAAGACATTTTCCTGTCACTTATAGAACCGAAAGTCTCATATAGCTTTATGTGTTTTAAATATGTTTCCCTAAGTATTTAGAATAATTGCGATGTTAGATAATGAAATTGATAGGAAATTGAGGGAGACGGAAATGGAATAAGGGGTGGGGAGGAAGCACAGCTGGGAAGAAGCCCCTGCCGTCTGGGCTCCCGTGTTTCTCCCACCCAGGCTCCTCGAGCCCTACTGTGTGCTCTCGGACTGACCCCTATGCCCACCCCATTTAGACCTGCAGCTCTTAAAAGACTCTTCCTGGGACTAGGAACTGCCAGGCCCTGTGGATTTCCAAAGCCCTTATGTCAGTCAGAACTTGCAATTTTTCTTTTTTAATTTGCTCTAAAATACTTTCTTGCAAGTTGAGGTTTTATCCCCTTTGAGAGCTGGGCCAAGGTGGATGTAGATAGAAACCAAACATCAATGGATGGAATTCAAAAAAGTTTTAATTGCTAATAATTTATTATTTAACTATTCCTCAGCGATCAGGGCAAAGAAATAGAGGAAAACAATAGAATGGGAAAGACTAGAGATTTCTTCAAAAAAATTAAAAATACCAAGGGAGCATTTCATGCAAAGATGGGCTCAATAAAGGACAGAAATGGTATGGACCTAACAGAAGCAGAAGATATTAAGAAGAGGTGGCAAGAAAACACAGAAAAACTGTACAAAAAAGACCTCCACAACCCAGATAGTCACGATGGTGTGATCACTCACCTAGAGCCAGACATCCTGGAATGTGAAGTCAAGTGGACCTTAGGAAGCATCACTATGAACAAAGCTAATGGAGGTGATGGAATTCCAGCTGAGCTATTTCAAATCCTAAAAGATGATGCTGTGAAAGTGCTACACTCAATATGCCAACAAATTTGGAAAACTCAGTAATGGCCACACGACTGGAAAGGTCAATTTTCATTCCAATCCCAAAGAAAGGCAATGCCAAAGAATGCTCAAACTACTGCACAATTGCACTCATCTCACACGCTAGTAAAATAATGCTCAAAATTATCCAAGCCAAGCTTCAGCAATATGTGAACTGTGAACTTCCACGTGTTCAAGTTGGTTTTAGAAAAGACAGAGGAACCAGAGATCAGATTGCTAAAATCCATTGGATCATTGAAAAAGCAAGAAAGTTTCAGGAAAACATCTATTTCTGCTTTATTGACTATGCCAAAGCCTTTGACTGTGTGGATCACAATAAAGTGTGGAAAATTCTGAAAGAGATGGGCATACCAAACTACCTGACCTGCCTCTTGAGAAACCTGTATGCAGGTCAGGAAGCAACAATTAGAACTGGACATGGAACAGACTGGTTCCAAGTAGGAAAAGGAGTACCTCAAGGCTATATATTGTCACCCTACTTATTTAACTTATATGCAGAGTACATCATGAGAAACGCTGAGCTGGAGGAAGCACAAGCTGGAATCAAGATTGCCAGGAGAAATATCAATAATCTCAGATATGCAGATGACACCACCCTTACGGCAGAAAGTGAAGAAGAACTAAAGAGCCTCTGGATGAAAGAGGAGAGTGGAAAATATGGCTTAAAGCTAACATTCAAACAACTAAGATCATGGCATCAAGTCCCATCACTTCATGCAAATAGATGGGAAACAGTGGAAACAGTGTCAGACTTTATTTTGGCAGTCTCCAAAATCACTGCAGATGGTGACTGCATCCATGAAATTAAAAGACTCTTTGGAAGGAACGTTATGACCAACCTATACAATATATTAAAAAGCAGAGACATTACTTTACCAACAAAGGTCCGTCTAGTCAAGGATATGGTTTTTCCAGTGGTCATGTATGGATGTGAGAGTTGTACTATAAAGAAAGCTGAGTGCAGAAGAATTGATGCTTTTAAACTGTGGTGTTGGAGGTATCCCTTGTGGCTCAGTCAGTAAACTGTGGTGTTGGAGAAGACTCTTGAGAGTCCCTTGGACTGCAAGGAGATCCAACCAATCCATCCTAAAGGAGATCAGTCTTGGGTGTTCACTGGAAGGACTGATGTTGAAGCTGAGACTCCAATACTTTGGCCACCTGATGCAAAGAGCTGACTCATTGGAAAAGACCCTGATGCTGGGAGGGATTGGGGGCAGGAGGAGAAGGGGATGACAGAGAATGAGATGGTTTGATGGCATCACCCACTCAATGAACATGGATTTGGGTGGACTCCGGGGATTGGTGATGGACAGGGAGACCTGGTGTGCTGTGGTCCATGGGATTGAGAAGAGTCGGACACAACTGAGCAACTGAACTGAACTATTCCAAATCAATAAAGTGCTACTATGCATTTAAATGCAACTGATGCTATTGACCACATAAGGGAGAAAATTCCAGAATAAACAAGCAACACCAATAATGGTCACAGTGCAACAACTGGTTTTTGTGGTTTAATGCATGTCAAACACTGGTCTCAGTGTTTTACCTATATTAGCTAATTTAATCTTCATAAAGTGAAAGTGAAAATGTTAATCACTCAGTCCTGTCCAACTCTTTGTAACCCCAGGGACTGTGGCCCACCAGGCTCCTCTGTCCATGGAATTCTCAAGGCCACAGTACTGGAGTGGGCAACTATTCTTTTCTCCAAGGGGATCTTCCTGACCCCAGGAATCAAACCCAGATCTCCTGTTTTGCAGGCAGATTCTTCATCACTGAGCCACCAGGGAAGCTCTTAATTTCTATAACAAGTCTACAGTTAGGTATGATCACTATTCCTTTCTATGGGTGAAGACACAGAGGTACAAAGAGATTGAGTGACTTCACTCCAGGTCACAGATGTGTTAAGCAGCAGATCTGAGGTTGCATACAGATGGCAGTTTGAATTGTCCTCTTGTTCTTCCTCATTTAGAGAGATGAGAATGACAGATAATGGTGCAGGAATTGCCTGATCCAAGGCAGGAAAATTCTAGTCTTAACTGTTTTTCGTTTTGCATTACCCACCACAACTCACACCAATTTACCCAGGAAAAACCCTCCAAAACAAAAATAAGTATTAGTAGTAATAAGAATAAAATAAAAATAAAAACAGAATGGTGACTTCTGTGGTGGTCCAGTGATTAAGAATCTGCCTGCCAATGCAGGGGATTTGGGTCTGATCCCAGGTCTGGGAAGATCCCACTTAACTGCTGTGGAGCTGTTAAGCCTATGCTCTGCAACGAGAGAAGACACCACAATGAGAGGCCCACACAGGAAAATGACGAGTAGGCCCCTGCTCACCGCAACTAGAGAAAGCCCAAGTGCATCAATGAAGACCCAGAGCAGGCAAAAAGAAAGAAATAAATAAAAATAAAAACAAAAAAACATGCAGAATTATTGTGACCTCTAAGGGTTTCCCTTGTAGCTCAGCTGGTAAAAAGTCCTCCTGCAAGGAGACGCTGGTTTAATTCCTGGATCGGGAAGTTCCCCTGGAGAAGGGATATGCTACCCATTCCAGTATTTTGGGGCTTCCCTAGTGGCTCAGATGGTAAAGAATCTGCCTGCAATGTGGGAGACTTGGGTTCGATCACTTGGTTGGGAAGATCCCCTGAAGACGGGCATGGTAACCCACTCCAGTGTTCTTGCCTGGAGAATCCCCATGGACAGAGGAGCCTGGCAGGCTATATAGTCCATAGGGTCGCAAAGAGTAGGACATCACTGAGTGACTCATTGTGACCTCTCTTATAGAGAATTTAAACATCTTCCAAAAGAACATATTTGATTTTATCAGAAATACAAGCTTATGACCTAGTGCTATTCTGTTGTTAGGAATCTCTAGTCATTAGTTTCAGTTTTATATGGTTCCATCCAGATACTTTTTTGCTTATGAAGGTACAAAGGAATGGAAACAAGACACTATTTATATTTGTTTTTTTCTCCTTTCAGTTGATTGCTGTTATACGAAGAATTTTCGTTGTCAGAGCTCTGTGTTTATTTTGAAGCTGTTGTGGTCCTACACCCATTGTGCTTACCTTGACATGTCTTATTTCTGAAGGGGTATCTGAATTTTGATGTCATATCTTAAGCAGTCCTGAAAATATATGTTACTGCTTTGAAATATCTTACTTGGGAATTTTACACAGTTTTGTCCATTGGACTTTGTCATATTCATATTAAGATACAGTTTTCCATAAAATAGTCATATTAATTATACCGCAAAATGCCAAAAATTATAAATATTGGCTGTATCAACTAAAGAGTGAAGAGTTCATGACTGAATCATCAAAATTTATCTAATTTAGTATAATAACCTCCCAAGTCCCCAAAATACATACATCTGTATCAAGGGCTCAAGAATCTCATAGTATTTTTTCAAACACTTCTGTACAACCAAGGGAATAAAGCTGCTTTCTCTCTCCATCCCATTTTTATACTGGAACGGATGCCAAGTTAAACCAGTTCTTAGAAATACCTTGCCCACTTGTCCTATCACCATCATCCAGGATTGAGTCAGGCTTCCCTCATTTCCACCTGATGAAATTCAGCTATCTCCTAAACTATTTTCTCTGATTCCAACAACCACTGGTAAAGCAACACCGCACCCTCAATGTCATTCTGATTGGGTCTCCCTCATGGTGGCCTTTCTTTAATCTCTGATAATTTGCCAAGTCTTTTCCTTTTCGAAAGCTTGAGATGGCTCTTTAACATGGTGAAGCGACGGCTTGCAACCTGGGAGCTGTCTGTAGTTTCAGGCCTTTCCACATCTGCTCTACACTGCAGTGACACAGAGCTGCTCCCCGTGGACACATCAGGCCCCAGCAAGCTGCTGACTCTGTGTGTGATGTTTTCGCAGCTTAGAGAGTCCCCGCTTAGCTCCACTTCTCTGCTACATAAATTCTTGTATTTAAAAGTTTGTCTTAAATGGTATCTCCCTCTCAAGTTTGTATCCTCTTTTTTAATCCAACTTCCTGTCCCAGGAAGAACAAAATCACCCCTTCCCTAAACTCCATCAAACCTTGATTATGCCTCTATTATAGTAATTAGTACATCTTATTTTATTAGTTGTTTATCTGACTATAGTGACTCTGACGGTAAAGAATCTGCTGGCAATGCAGGAGAAGCGAACTCAATCCCTGGGTTGGGAAGATCCCCTGGAGAAGGGAATGCCAACCCACTCCAGTATTCTTGCCTGGAGAATTCCAAGGACAGAGGAGGCTGGTGGATTACAGTCCAAGGGGTCTCAAAGAGTCGGACACATCTGAGCAACTAACACTTTCATGTTCACTGATAGAAAACCACCTCCTTCTGGTCAGAGACTTTGGTTGATTCATTTGTTTAGCTCTGGGCAAGACCTTGCATGCATTGGAAGTGCAATCAATACGAAATAGACTAAGGACAGATTTCAGCAGTTTCCTAGATCACCGGGTGGTTGCTGTGTGCCTGGGCTTCTTTTCTGCAGGGCAACAGGGAGCGAGGCCAGTGGGTCACATTCTGACCAAAGCCAGAGGTATCCATGGAGACTGGAGCGATCCGATCGGCCTTGGGAACACAGGGTTAGGGAAGGGGCAATCTTCCTGATCTGTGTATTTCCAACATGCCTCAGAACCCTGAACTGCTTTGGAGTTTGCACACAAGGAGATTCTGGAGAATCTGTATAGCATTTCTGCTTCTATTTTGCATGATGAGAGTGTGGGGGTAAGGTTGGAAAGAAGGCAAACATCCCTTTTTCTTGCATAAGCATATGCTGGGAACCCTCCCTGGCCTCTAGACAAGGGAGAGAGCCAGGCTAAATGTGTGATGCTAAAAGATTTGAGGGAAAAGAAAGAAAATAGATGGCACATTTTATAAAACTGAAACTCGTGGGATGTCGAGGAATTCAAAACACTTTTATTGCCTTAAAAAACTTCACATGGCACTGGTTCTGTGTATGTCTATTTTTCCGGTAACGTAAATGGGAATAAAGAGCACTTCTCGTCTCTCCAGGCTGTCCGTCCCACTTGTTATTAGTAACACAGGCTTACATTGTAGCCCACACGGTGCCTAATCACAACCAGTCTTTATAAGCAACCAAGCCAGCCGGGTAGATGGTGTCAGATCAGATTTCAGTTTGGGATGAGGCTGGGTGGGGGCGGGGGGTCAGGAAATCTAAAATACGAGGAGAATGAAACTTAAATATCCAAAGAAAAGATTCACTGGTCCTGTATTCTGTTGCCTTCTCTTGGCCTCAGAGTGACAAAAGGAAAGGAAGCCTCCAACTAATAAAAATAAATAAATAAAATAAAATTAAAAAAAGGAAAGGAAGGTTAGAGGATTTTTTTTGCTACCAATGGTACAAATATTCACTGACAGTTGTTGAGTCAGACCCTGGGGAGAGAGAAGAACAAAAATGACTGTAGGCTTTGTTTCTCCAAATGTCAAAGGTTACTAAAATAGGAACGAGAAGAGATGAAATGGAAACTTTTAGTGCTGTATGATGTCATTCCATCTGAATCTCATTCAGGACCATCCCAATGCCCCGTGCCTTGATGAGCATGTTTTCTTACTGTCTTATCTCCCTCCACCTTCCTTCATCTCCATTAAAACTAAACCACGCCAATCAAACTTGAATTTAAAATAAAATTAGGGAAGTTTGAAAGATGTGTATATTTTAATGGTTTTGAGTTCATAAGAATTAATTTTGTCGCAAATTTTAATTGAGGATTTAGCCTATATTTATACCAATTGAAAAGAATTATTCAAGAAGTATAAGAAGAATGCTAAACTCATCTGAAAGTCTAATATTTAAGATCACCTCAATTAATGTTTTGGTGAACATCCTTTCAACATATCTCTTTTCCACATATACATATCTATTTGTGATCTATCATGGATGCTGATCTTATCATAGGCACTTATCATTTGCTTTATTATTTTTTATTAACACTATGCCTTACATGTCTACTGCAATGTAGGAGGCTTCTTATTACCATGTATTTCTGAAGAAGTATTTGCTATCACTCTTCAGTAATGATGTTGTTTAGTCACTAAGTCATATCTGATTCTTTTGCGTCCCCATGAACTGTAACCTGCCAAGCTCCTCTGTCTATAGGATTTCCCAGGCAAGAATATTGGAAGGGATTGCCATTTCCTTCTCCAGGAGATCTTCCTGACCAAGGGATCAAACTGGCATCTCCTGCATTGCAGGTGGATTCTTTACTGCTGAGCCAGTTTATTGGTTCTTCAGTTTGAATGTTAAGTATCTTTCATATACTTACTGACCATTTAGATTAACTCCTGCTTAAGCTGTCTATATCTTTTGTCCACTTTTTTTTAAACTGGGATTGGTTAGTTAAAAAATTAATTTGTAACATTATCTTTTGCTCAAGTATTGTCTTTTTGTCTTTTTTTCAATAGAAGTATATCTTAATTTTATTAAGTCAAATATATCTTTTAGAGTTTGTGAGTCTTCTGTCTTTGTTATATATTTCTCCAACCCTTAGTCAGCAGTGAAGAGATACACTGATATTTTTTAAGCTTGTTATTGTTTTCTGTTTTACATTTTAATCTTTAATTCATTTGAAGTTTACTTTTGTACTTATGGTGAGGTAGAGATACACCTTAATTTTTCAATGAGTAGCCAGTTATGAAAGCACAATTCATTAGCTTATAAACATTTTCACATTGAAATAAAAGATATATCAAGTACATTGGGATTTACTTCTTCATTCTTTATTCAACTCCAGTGATCTATTTTTCTATTCTCAAGAAAATATTCTGAATACAATGGCTTTTAGTATGCTTTATTATCTACAAAAGCAGATCCTCCTTCAATGTTCTATATTTTCATAATTAACTTTAATATTCTCAGACATCTACTCTTTCAAAAGAAATTTAGTGAAAACAAGCTCTTTTGAGATTCTTTTGGGATTGCAGGAGATATATAAATCAACTTTGGAAGAATTGATGTTTCTATGATACATTCTCCCCTTCAAAATAATTTTAATGATATGAACCCTTCATCTGAAGCTACATAGCCTTATACTGATCCATCTTTATAATCACATATAAAATAACTAAAACCAGAAAACTAAGTTGTCTCCTTCCCAAAGTGACTGCACATTTGAGAAAAACTCTAAACCCTGTGACAGCTTAGCTAGGACAAGAGTCTGGTCAAAGGAAATTAAATCAGATAGAGGAACAAGGAGGGGTGCTCCAGTGTTAGCATAGATCTTGTTCACATCTCTCTTCTAAGTTCTGTTTCAAGCTTATATTCAAAAATCTAAATTTTTTTTTTTTTGCAAAAACCACAGTCTTCCCCTCAAAACTATATCGGGTTTTGTGTTTTTTTTTTTTAACTTCAGCATTCCTAACACTGAAACGTTAAGCTTCATAAACTCTACTTAATATAAGCTCTGCATTGGATAGTTCTGAAAAAATATTTCTATGCTTCTTTTCTATTACAAAATTAATATGTGGTTATTATAAAAATCTAAGCATTGTGAAAATAACCCAATCATGGGAAAAAATTAACCACAATTTGACCTTTTCTTCTTTTTTCACTCAAAAAGAGATTAGACTATATTTACTATAACTTGTATTTTCCCTTACCTACACCCTTTATATTTTTTATTTCAGTGCATACAGATTTTATTTTTAATGGCTGTATACTATTCTGCTTTGTATAAGAAACTAAAACTTATTTACCCAATCTTCTGGTTACATATATTTATTTCTAAGTCAATGCTAAAACAAATACTTTCATATATTTTTCCTAATATTTTTGGGTAAATTAATAGGCGTTATTATACTTTGCCAAAGAGCTAAGACATCTCAATTTTAATTAAAAATATGGGATTAGTTGGAAAGCATATCTGCCAATAGTGTATCAAAATGCTGTTTCACAGCACCTTTGCTAGTTCTAGGTTTTGAAAAACTCCAGGACTTTTCACTCAGCAGTCATCCAAAAAGTTGGAAATGTTTTGTCACATGATAGAACAATGGTATGGATGAATCCAGTCCTTTTTTGATCACTCCTTCTAGTATATTACTATTTTAGGAATTCAGCAGGATAATGTTGGAAATATCCCTGTTGATTCTAAAAATTCTGTCCTCATTATTCAAGGAAAATACAACTGGCCCACCATTTTCAGGGATAAATTCAAAGTAACATGGATGATGGTTTTGATCTTTCCCAAGTCATACTGTCTCATCTGCTGAAGTCAAATGTACTCATTTGTGAGATGACTAGCTCAAACTCAGTTTGTCTAAAATGAACTCATGTTTCCCTTAAATTTCTTAATCCCCAGTTCTCCTTCATCTTGGTGAATGGTACCACCATCACTACAGCCATCAGTTGCTCTAACCTAAAATGAAGCAGTTATTTTAAATTTCTCATTTCCTCTCTTCTCCACTATTTAATCCATACATTCCTGATCTGTCCTACCTCCAAATATACCTCATTTAACTTCTCTCCATCCATGCTATTTCTTCCTTAAAACACTTCAATGGTTCGCTATTGTATTTAGAATTATATTCATTCTCTTTAAGGTGGCCTCCAACATCACTGTTTTTTCTTATACAACCTCCTCACCAATTCCCTGGCCTTCTTTGTGTTTCTCAAACCTGTCAAGTCTTTGCTCACCTCTGGGACTTTGACTCGCTGCTCTCTCCTCCTGGTTCAGCTTCCCTGTTTTTTACACAGCTGGCTCTGCTTCATCATTTAGGTCATTGGTCAAGAGTCACATCTTCAGAGAGGCCTCCTCTGATCACCCCATCTGAAATAAATGGTCCCTCCGATCTGATACTTACCACCAGTTGAGCATATTTTGTGTCTTTGTGGTTAAGTTGCATGTTTCCCTCTCTCCTCTAACCCTGAAGGTAAGGTCCATGGTGGTAGTGATCTTGTATTAGTTCTTCACTCATGTGTCTCCTGCGCTTGTAGCAGCATCTGGCTCACAGAAAGCACCCAGGAGATGTTTATTTCAGGAAAGAGTTCCTGAGGTCAGACTTGTGGTCCTGGCTGTTCTGGAAGACCTGACTTCTCTACTTCTCTGCTTGAAATACATCTGCCACAAGACACAGCTGGTACACTGAATTTGCTCATATGGCCTCAGTTTTGATGCTTTGCTAAGTTTACGTAGCAGATAAAGCAAGGTAAATACAGAAGCAAGTAGTCATACCCTCTACAGCAGTCAAATGATAGCACAGTGAAGATGAAATTATTTGGGGCCTTTGACTAAATAATTTGAATGTTTCTGTTTTTAATCAGTTAAAGTTAATTAGGTACTTTCTCAAAATTTCTTGGGTTTCAAAATTTTCGTTAGGTATAAACTTTCATCTAGTAAAGTACACAGAGTGTACCGTTCAGAGAGTTTTTATAGACGTATACTCTGAGTCGCCATTCTAGGTCAAGATACAGAAATTTTCCGTTATCCTAGAAACCTCCCCGGTGCCCCTCCTCTGTCAATATCCATTTCCCATTCTGGCTTCTATCAGCATAGATTACATTTGTCTGCTCCTGAATTTCATATAAGTGGAGTCATAAGTATCTACTGTTTGTGTCTGGCTTATTTCACTTAACCTAATGTCTGTGAGATTCATCCATGTTGATACCTGCTACACGGTACATCCTGCTCTTTATTTGCTAATGGGCTTACTCTAGGTTCATTCCAAAGCACAACTTTAAATTTTGGCCTTTAAGCTTGTTAAAAACTTAGAGTGGTGATTTGGTAGCTGTCTCTGTTAAGAGCTTTGAACGCCATTCTCACGGAATGGATCAGACTAGTGTTGAGCTAAGCAATTACTTTAATTCATCTGAAACAGTTGGTCACAGGATACATTAGATGAGCATCTTGAGTCAAACTTGAACATGCAGTCAACCTGAACAAAATGAGCTCAGTCACAGAGAGCCAGATTTCTTAATTAGTTCTCAGTGGCAAGAACATTTTATGTTTCCAAAAGTCAAGCACAAATTCTACAAGTGACACAATTCAAGAAGACTTCATGAGGGTGAATTAAACCTGGCCTCCCACTGTCATCTATAGCATCTGAAGCCATATTCATTTATTTCTCACTGTTAGTGTTCTTAGAAGCACCGATATGCTATAATAAAAAGTAATGGCTATCTTTATTGTGGTATTATTGAATTAAGTAATACAGTCCAGTCCCCCTGCTTGACATTGGGCAGGTGGTTGTTTTCCCTTTTCTCTTATTGTTTCCTCTATTCTGTGTCTTTTTGTTTCTTCCAAAGAAGATTATTAATTACATGAATCCATCTTAAGGCATCTTATGCAATCCATCTTTTTATACACACATATTTTTAAAAAGTAGAATTTTGAAATGCAAGAAACCAAATATAAATAAATTTTTGTTTTTGTTTGTTTGGTTTAGTTTCATTTTGATGTAGGGTAAATTACTTGTAGTTTATAGACTGTATTTATAAATGTTAGGAACAGAATGTGGTGATACAACGTGTTGACACTTTTTAAAATTACTATTGCTGTTAATAATGAATGCAAGCAGTTTCTTTCAAGGCTCAAACACACCTCTCTTGAAACTCTACTCAGGATATAATAATCCATGGATGGTCTATGCTGAAAGAGACCAAATCCTTCCACCTTTAATTACATCTATGGGGATCTTCCTTCTCAGATTTCCTTCATCCCAGTCTCATATTGGTGAGTTGTAAAATGGTTATTATTTGCTATAACAGATTATCATAATAGCAGAGGCATCTCCTGTACTTGATAAAAGAAAATACACAAATAAAGGAAACTTAATGATCATGACACATTACTCCAAATTTCACATTTCTTGGAAGGTTGGAATATTTTAGTACTTAATTTTCAGGTGACGAATTTAGTTTCAGTTTTTAATCTTGCAATTTAACTGAACTGTGCAGATGAATTACACTTCTCTCCATTAAAAATATCTACCCCTCTGATATGGATAGGTTGAATAACCCAAATAGTTTGATTCTCCCTTGCCTAAGTATTGAAAAGTAATCATTCTTGTAGAGGATTTGAAATTCAACATAAAAAACTTAGTGAAAAATAAAAAGTTTAGTTATGTTTTTCAATATAACTTCAGTTCGGTTCAATCATGTCTGACTCTTTGCAACCGCATGGACTGCAGCACAGCAGGCTTCCCTGTCCATCACCAACTCCCGGAGCTTGCTCAAATTCATGTCCATTGAGTCTGTGATGCCATCCAACCATCTCATCCTCTGTCGTCCCCTTCTCCTCCTGCCTTCAATCTTTCCCAGCATCAAAGTCTTTTCCAATGAGTCTGTTCTTCGCATCAACTGGCCAAAGTATTGGCGTTTTAGCTTCAACATCAGTCCTTTCAATGAATATTCAGGACTGATTTCCTTTAGGATGGACTGGTTGGATCTCCTTGCTGTCCAAAGGACTCTCAAGAGTATTCTCCAACACCACAGTTCAAAAGCATCAATACTTTGATGCTCAACTTTCTTTATAGTACAACTCTCACATCCATATATGACTACTGGAAAAACCATAGCTTTGACTAGATGCACCTTTGTTGGCGAAGTAATGTCTCTGCTTTTTCATACACTGTCTAGGTTGGTCATAACTTTTCTTCCAAGGAGCAAGCGTCTTTTAATTTCATGGCTGCAGTCACCGTCTGCAGTGGTTTTGGAGTCCCCCAAAATAAAATCTCTCACTGTTTCCATTGTTTCCCCATCTATTTGACATGAAGTGATGGGACCAGATGCCATGATCTTAGTTTTCTGAATGTTGAGTTTTAAGCCAGCTTTTTCACTCTCCGCTTTCACTTTTATCAAGAGGCTTAGTTCTTCTTCACTTTCTGCCATAAGGGTGGTGCCATCTGCATATCTAAGGTTATTGATATTTCTCCCAGAAATCTTGATTCCAGCTTGTGCTTCATCCAGCCCAGCATTTCTCATGACGTACTCTGCATATAAGTTAAATAAGCAGGGTGACAATATACAGCCTTGATGTACTCCTTTCCTGATTTGAAACCAGTCTGTTGTTCCATGTCTGGTTCTAACTGTTGCTTCTTCAATATAACTTATTTGACAATAAATTCAGAAAACTCTCTGGAATTCACTGGAAAAGAGTTAACATTATCTTGAGGTATTTCTCCCTTGCAAAGCATTTCACTTTGAGAAAACAAATCACTCACAATATTGCTTACAGTTCTCCCTTTAATCCAGATAAAAATATGAATGAAAGAGTTGAGCTCAGAGAAGCTCTTCCCAACTTAATGGGCAGCGGAACAAAATAATTGTAAGTATCCATTAAAAATCATACTTAGCATCTAGAAAAGAAAATAGCATGTCAAAATAAAGCTGCATATTTCCCTTCTGGTTTAATCTCAGCTTTCTCTCCTTGCCATCTGTTTGGTAAATGTAACTAAGTTTGATATCACTCCACCTCAAAGCCTAATTTCATACTCCCCTTAAATGCAACACTTCTTAGAAAATCATGTTTTCTACCCCATGAGAAATGGATAGTCAAGCCAGAAGAAAATTGGTGGGTGGCTACTGCCCAAAGTTGAACAATTAAAGCATCAAAAAGAATAACAGTAATTGATTTATACAATTTTATATAAAAATCTATGAGCCTATAATGACTCAAAAAAAAAGATCAAGCAACCACACACACACACACACACACACACACACACACACACACACACACACAAATCCTCTTCTTGCTAGTAATGGAGATGATTTTATCAACAACTCCTGACTGTGAAATGTGGTTATTTAAGGGAAAGGTTTAAAAACTTTGCCTTTCTAGTAGACATTGTCCTTCAGGGTAACTAGGTAGTTAATAAAGGAATTTCTTTTCTTATAAAAGAAGCTAGCAAGTTTAGAAGGGATATAAAATAAGTCAACAAGAAAAGCAAAGTGCCAATAAATTATAAACCTAAAACACATTAGATTATGGATATATGGATGTTCACTATACAATTTTTTCATAGTTTCCATATGCTTGAAAATTTCCATAGCTAAGAAAATTAAGTTGCCACTATGAAAACAAGAGAAAATAAAGCTATAAAGATAATAATTTGGATTTAAGAGACATACTTTACAAAACATGCTCTTGATATTCAGAAACCACAATTAAAATTACCAGTCTCTCTGAAGAAAGTTTCTCCAAGAGATAAGGGGATAATAAAAGGCTCAGCTAAGTACAGGTTCAATCCCTAGGTTGGGAAGATCCTTTGGAGAAGGAAATGGCAACCCACTCTAGTATTCTTGCCTGGGAAATCCCATGGACAGAGGGAACCTGGCTGGCTTCAGTTCATGGGGTTACAAAGAGTTGGACAGGACTAAGTGCCTAAAACAACAATAAAACCCAACCTCACCTCCCTGCCCCTCCTTCAATCAGTTCAGTTCAGTTGCTCAGTCATGTCCAACTCCACCTTCAATACAGCACAGCAAAAAAAAAAAAATCCCAGTTGCAATCACTCCAAATAACTGTCCCATCAGGGAGAACAAGTATTGTCTTTACAGGCATTTCTCTGCAGGGTAACAAATTCAATGGAAGTCACAGGCATAAAAGTGCTCTCAGTGATATTTAAAGACATACCCATTTTATAATACCGGGAACCCGATCTCAGGACCAGCATTTCTTACCTTCTGTTTTGTCTGAATCTGGGGGTTAATGGGCACAGTTAAAGGTCTGGTGTCTTGCAAACTGTTTGGCCTTCATGCATTGCGTGTGTGATGCTCAGCCTTGTATTTGACCCTTTGTGTTCCTATGGACTGTAGTCCACGAGGCTCCTCTGTCCATGGGATTGTCCATGGGATTCTCCAGGCAAGAATACTGGAGCGGGTTGTTATTTTTTTCTCCAAGGCATCTTCCTGACCCAGGGTTTGAACCTGAGTCTCATGTATTGCAGACATGTTCTTTACAGCTGAGCCATTGGGAAGTCCCATGTTTGGCCTAAAGTGACTATAAATTCACCATTTTTTTTTTCTCATATCCCAGTTTAAACTAGCTCCTCCTCTAAGAATACAGAAAAAGTAGCCTCCCACTCTAGTAAAGTATCAGAAGGAATGAGGGCAACAGGAAATACATATATTTCACATACAGCAAGTGAAAATTGATGAACTATTAATAAAATATACCCCTTAATTCATATATAAAGAGCATTGTTCAATGAATCTAAGATTTATGCAGAATACGCGATTAAGTACACGAGTGGGAATTTAGTCACAAAGGAAAAGAAGGAGTGATAATCTTTGATTGAAATTTAATCAGCTTTGTGATGATTTAAAAAAATGTATTTTGACCATAATTCAGAGATACTATATCAGCATTTTTAAGTTTTCTAACATTTTTATATCTTCATGAAAGTAACAGTTGAATTAACAAAATTTTGTCTATAAATATTCTCTTTCCACTGTTCAGTCCAGTTCAGTTCAGTTCAGTCACTCAGTTGTGTCTGACTCTTTGTGACCCCATGGACTGGAGCATGCCAGGCCTCCCTGTCCATCACCAACTCCCAGAGTTTACTCAAACTCACATCCATTGAGTCAGTGATGCCATCCAACCATCTCATCCTCTGTCATCCCCTTCTCCTCCCGCCTTCAATTTTTCCCAGCATCAGGGTCTTTTCAAATGAGTCAGCTCTTCGCATCAACTGGCCACAGTACTGGAGTTTCAGCTTCAACATCAGTCCTTCCAATGAACACCCAGCACTGATCTCCTTTAGGATGGACTGGTTGGGTCTCCTTGCTGTCCAAGGGACTCTCAAGAGACTTTTCCAACACCACAGTTCAAAAGCATCAATTCTTCAGTGCTCAGCTTTCTTTCTAGTCCAACTTTCACATCCATACATGACTACTGGAAAAACAATAGCTTTGACTAGATGAACTTTTGTTGGCAAAGTAATGTCTCTGCTTTTTAATATGCTGTCTAGGTTGGTCATAACTTTTCTTCCAAGGAGCAAGCGTCTTTTAATTTCATGGCTGCAGTCACCCTCTGCAGTGATTTTGGAGTCCCCCTAGAAATAAAGTCTGTTACTGTTTCCATTGTCTCCCCATCTATTTGCCAAGAAGTGATGGGACCAGATGCCATGGTCTTAATTTTCTGTGTCTTAGTTTCATGATTTTAGTTTTCTTTCCACTATATTATTTAATAAATGATCAAGGTCTTTCCCATTGTCTATGATATTTGCTGTATCATACATTGTATGTGGTTTTCCCAGGTGTGTGTTGCTAAAGAATCTACCTGCCAATGTAGGGGACACAGGTTTGATCCCTGGGTCAGGAAGATCCTCTGGAGAAGGAAATGGCTACTCATTCTAGTATTCTTGCCTAGTGAATCACATGGACAGAGGAGCCTGGTGGGCTACAGCCCATGGGGTCGCAAAGAGTTGGACATAACTGAGCGACTGAGCGCACACACACACACACACACACACACATTGTATACACACAGTGACTGCTGCCTTACTAGTTTCTTTCATTCACTGGTCTCATCACAGTGTTTTAATTATTTAAGCTTTATAACATTTTAATATCTAATACAAGTAATCCCTTTATCTTTATTCAGACGAAATTATAAATAATTTTGATTTTTTTGGTAATTGTGTTAAATTTTTAAAATTTGTTTTGTAATAAATCTACCCTTTAATTTAGGGACTGACAGATGTAAAAGATGCAAAACCTTTTTATATATAAGTTTATATATTTATTTGTCAATATATTCTCTCATATTATTATCCACTTTATTTATCTAAATGAGTATGTGGATATTTATATACATTTATTTGAAAACATATGCTAACCTGTGTTTAGATATTTATATACTCATATGACATTTGTCAAGGCTAAAATTCTAGCTAAATATCTTCGTTAAGGAAAACGAATGTGAGAAAAAAATTACAAACTTACTCTTCTGCTTATACCATACACATTAAACTGTTTAGTTAGGAGTTTATACTTTAACTGCATCAACTGGTGATGACTAATAAATTAAATTTACACTTTAATTTCAAAGGCATATTTGATTTTCACTAAGCTTGCAGTTTCAGTAGCCTAGGAGTTTAAAAACCTTGTATTAAAAAAAAGTAAGTCTAAAGTCTGTCCTCTGACTAAAGCTAGCTGCATGACCTTACCATAACAAGCAAACTTAAAGTTATGTAACATCTCTAAGCCCAGTTGCCTAACCATAAAATGGAGATAATAATAGTGCCTGTGTCTTAGAGTTGCTGTAAGGATTAAACAAAATGTTGTACATAATAAAATGATCCCAGTGCCTGGTTTATGATAAACTCGCCCCAAATGTCAGCAATTATTCCAATCTGGAATAAGCAAACACCAAAATTTCAATGTAAGTTATACACTTTCTCCTAAATAATAAGCTTTAATGAAATGCAAACAGAAGAAAACAGTTCAACGTCTTTCCTAGTTTGAATATTCACTAGAAAATGACTGTCAGATTCTCTGTCATTTTCTCTGTGCTTCATCTGTGGCCTCTGTTTAATTCTTCCTGTATCTTCTTTACTTTTTTTCTGAAACTCAGACTCTTGTCCTCTTCTTGTCTTGTATTTATATTTTACCCAATCCTATTCTGCCCACTTGGAGAGCATAGGTATTAAGCACCACGAAGCTGGTTGAAGCCTTGGTGACATCAACCTCATGATTACTATTCCCATTCTGACTTCTTCCTTACTCCAGCTTTTTAAAAAATAAAATACCATAGCGTGAATTCTCTTGAGCTCTTGCCTTTAGTGTGTACTGAATTTTAGGTCTACTGAATTTATAGGCTAATGACTATAGGAAAAATAATTTATTAATTTTAAAAAATTTTAAATTTTTTTCCAGTTATTTTTATTAGTTGGAGGCTAATTACTTTACAATACTGTAGTGGTTTTAGAGAACACCACATATCAGGCATGTGATATGATATAACACATTTATGAAACAAGGTTCCATTTATAATCCTGTTAGAAAGTAACTCATGTGCTTTTGTTAATCCCATGTCTTTACAATGATCATGAATGGAAAATACTAAATCTGAGTTCTTGTTTATTAATGTAATGCCTATTTAATTCCTACATAGAAAAGAAATTAAAACGTCATTCTTTTCTGATTGATATTACAAAACTTTAGTTCTGAAAATGATTTTAGCATACGTTATCAAAACTAAGAGGATTCTTGCAGTGAATATGCAAAAATAAAATGATGTGGAGAAATTTCTCCTGAATTTTCCCTGCCACTGAAGATAGCAGACTGCCTTTCTTTCTACACACATTGCACAAATTCAATTTAGATGCTAGTCAGTAAAGTTTCAACTTGATTATTTCTTCAAAATGATGTTTAAAAATATTTCATGATTGCAAAATTTAAAAAACACTAAGAATTAATTTCTTAATTTACATTTCTGGGTTTTCAATTCCTTAAATTGGTCAAAATGTCATCATTTTCTATAAACTGACAGAAACATTTAAGTGCCATAAAACTCAGATTTTGTGACCACTCTTTCATTGAACAATGATTCTTAAGTGATGACATCCATTGTCAAAGGCATCTTCCAAAAAATACAGCAGTTTTTGAAAAAGAAACGAGAATGTCTTTTTCAGTAATATAACCCTTATGCAATTTTCTCTCTTTTTTTTAATTTGACCCTTTTTATTTCCTGCAAGTTTTAAGTAAAGACCTCCAATTTAAAACCTATTATTCTGTAAAAGCTGCTTCTCCCCTCCCCCAACTATAACCTTGCTGCAATCTCTGCCCTGTGATTTCCTGCTTTTTCACTTTACTTAGCACTGAGCTACACTTGTGATATAACCAGAATAGGGGTGTGAGTGTGTGTGTGTGTGTGTGTGTGTGTGTGTGTGTGTGTGTGTGTGTGTGATGTTCACACAACACTTAGAGCAGACAAGTAATTTAAAATATATTAAATATCAGCCTATTTTTGCTTTTACACTATCACAATCCAAGGTATTGTTCCTGACTGTTTTTCTTTTTAACAAAACTGTATAGATTTTCATGAAGCTAAATTTTAAATGAGATTATCTCAGAAACAATTACTAATGAATTATTATTTCATAACCACATGATGCTCTGTTGTTGTTGTGCAGTCTTTCAGTCATGTCTGACTCTTTGCCACCCCATGGATTATAGCACGCCAGGCTTCCCTGTCCTTCACCATCTCCCGGAGCTTGCTCAAATTCATGTCCATTGAGTCGGTGATACCATCCAACCATCTCATCCTCTGTCATCCCCTTCTCCTCCTGCCTTCAATATTTCCCACCGTCAGGGTCTTTTCTAATATGCTGGCTCTTTGCATCAGGTGGCCACACATATTGGAGCTTCAGTTTTAGCATCAGTCCTTCTAAAGAATATTCAGGATTGATTTCCTTTAGGATTGACTGGTTGGATCTCCTTGCAGTCCAAGCGACTCTCAAGAGTCTTCTCCAGCACCACAGCTCAAAAGCATGAATTTTTTGGCTTTCAGCCTTCTTTATGGTCCAACTCTCACAGCCATATATAACTACTGGAAAAACCATAGCTTTGACTAGATGGACCTTTGCTGGCAAAGTAATGTCTCTGCTTTTTAATATACTGTCTAGGTTGGTCATAACTTTTCTTTCAAAGAGCAAGTGTCTTTTAACTTCATGGCTGCAGGCACCATCTGCAGTGATTTTGGAGGCCTAAAAATAAAGTCTGTCACTGTTTCCACTGTTTATCCATCTATTTGCCTTGAAGTGATGGTACTGGATGCCATGATCTTTGTGCTTTAAGTGTTTAGTTTTAAGCCAACTTTTCCACTCTCCTCTTTTACCTTCATCAAGAGGTTCTTTAGTTCTTCTTCACTTTCTGCCCATAAGGGTGGTGTCATCTTCATATCTGAGGTTATTGATATTTCTACCAGCAATCTTGATTCCAGCTTGTGTTTCATCCAGCCTGGCATTTTGCATGATGTACTCTGCATATAAGTTAAATGAGTAGGGTGACAGTATATAGCATTGATGTACTCCTTTCCAATTTGAAACCAATCTATTGTTCCAAGTCTGGTTCTAACAGTTGCTTCTTGACCTGTATACAGGTTTCTCAGGAGGCACATCAAGTGGTTCGGTATTCCCATCTCTTTCAGAATTTTCCACAGTTTGTTGTAATCCACACAGTCAAAGGCTTAAGCGTAGGTCAATGAAGCAGGAGTAAATGTTTTCCTGGAACTCTCTAGCTTTTTTGATGATCCAATGGATATTGGCAATTTGATCTCTGATTCTTCTGCTTTTGCTAAATCCAGCTTGAACATCTGGAATTTCTCGGTTCATGTACTGTTGAAGCTTGACTTGGAGAATTTTGAGCATTACTTTATTAGCATATGAAATGAGTGCAATTGTGCAGTAGTTTGAACATTCTTTGGAATTGTCCTTCTTTGGGGTTGGAATGAAAACTGACCTTTCCAGTCCTGTGGCCACTGCTGTGTTTTCCAAATTTTCTGGCATATTGAGTGCAACACTTTCACAGCATCATCTTTTAGGATTAGAAATAGCTCAACTGGAATTCCATCACCTCCACTAGCTTTGTTTATAGTGATGCTTCCTAAGGCCCACTTGACTTTATACTCCAGGATGTCTGGCTCTAGGTGAGTGATCACACTGTCATGGCTATCTGGGTCATTAAGATCTCTTTTGTATAGTTCTGTGTATTCTTGATACCTCTTCTTAATATCTTCTACTTCCGTCAGGTCCATACCGTTTCTGTCCTTTATTGTGCCCACCTTTGCATGAAATTCATGGTCTTGTATTAACAGTGTGGAAGGATCCTAATAACAAAAGAAAGATATGTTTCTTGGAGAGCATGTTTGATCTTACTCAAATAGACACACACGGTCAAGAAGATAAACTCTGATCTTACCCATTCGGGTCATCTTTTCCTGTTTGAGGAGGCTTATTGGGCTTCCCTGGTGACTCAGACGGTAAAGAATCTGCCTACACTGTGGGAGACCTGGGTCCAATCCCCGGGTAGGGAAGATTCCCTGGAGAAAGGAATGGCTACTCATTGCAGTATTCTTGCCTGAAGAATTCCATGCACAAGAGAAGCCTGGTGGGCTACAGCCTGTGGGGTCACAAAGAATAAACATGACTGAGGGACCTACACTCTCACTTTTCATTGTAGAAGAGCTATCAAATCAAGAATGATACCCTGATAAAAAGAGAGAGAGAGAGCTTAAGACTTCTTTGGGGGTCCAGTGGTTAAGACTCCATGTTGTCAATGCAGGGAGTGAGGGTTCAACTCCTGGTAGGTGAACTAAGATCCCACTTTTCATGTGGTGTGATCAAAAGGTTAAAAAAATGTCAAGAAAAGCTTGAAAGCAGTGGTCTTCAAAGTAGGGTGTATAGACTTTCCCAGGGCTACATGGTTATAAATAATTTTAAGCGAATCAATTCCAGTTAATAATATCTATATATGTTATCTTACCCCATAGGACCTGGATTGTTTCCCCTTGCCCACCTCTCTCTTTTTCCATACTTCCAAAAAGAAAAGCTTACTACCTATCTGAAATTTCACAAGGTTCACTGCCTTAAATTCATACCTGCAAATACCAAACACGGCTCAACTGGACAATTCCTTTAACCAAGGCTTCACAAGCAACCCACTTTCATTTATTAAAAGATGAATTTGCAATAAAATTTACTTCTTAGGGCTACTGTTGATTAACAATTTATATTTTTGAAGTTTTGATAAATTGTCAATAACAAAAGTAAAGGCAACTAAACCTAGGAGAAATATTTTAACTGTATGCATTATATATGATAGGATTATCAATATAATCATATAAGCATATTATTTTAACCTGAGTGAAATGGTCACAAGAAAAATTTTAAAACTAAATTGCACTATGCATGCATTCATGCTAAGTCACTTCAGTCGTGTCTGACACTGTGCGACCCCATAGACGGCAGCCCACCAGGCTCCTCCGTCCCTGGGATCCTCCAGGCAAGAACACTGGAGTGGGTTGCCATTTCCTTCTCCAATGCATGCATGCATGCCAAGTCGTTTCAGTCATGTCTGACTCTATGTGACCCTACGGACAGCAGCCCACCAGGCTCCTCAGTCCACAGGATTCTCTAGGCAAGAATACTGGATTGGGTTGCCATTTCATATTATATACACACACACATATTTATATATATATGAGATTGCAGACAATTATGATAAGGCAATCCACAAGAGACTTTAAAACAAAATATATATGTTTACTATAACATTCTATAGGAGAAGTGGGATGAAAATACTATTTCAGGAGAAAAAGGTATAACAAAATTTTCAACCTTTTATAATGGGTAATTATGGGTCTAAAATTGTTATGGTATTTATTATATTTCATTAAAAACATCTAAGTGATGGAATATTTTTAAAGTGTCAATATTTATAATATGCCAGAAGTGACATGTTTTGCAATTAATTAATTATATGAAAAATATTGTATATTAAAAATGTTCCTGGGTGTGCATAATTAAACAAAATTCATTTGGCAACACTAGAATAAAATATTTGCGAGACTTTCTTCTAAACGATAGTCTCTGATTGATAGTGAATTCATTTCTTCTAATATTAAAAAAAAGCCTGACTCTAGTAATAAACAGTGGTAATCTCAAGATAAAAGAAAGTTCCTATCATGAAATATTTGAGCAGGTCCACAGCTGGCCTATGCCTGTATTCAATGATTTGAGAAAATAATTCATCATGGGCTTGGAGGATACAGACTTTTTTATATTTTTCTATTTGCTTTCTATCCTGTAATTTCAGCAGAATATTATAAACTATTAACTTTTTAAATGCAGATTTATCTTGCTAGTTCTTGCTGGTTATGGATTGCTAGTTGCTAGTTTCCAACTGCCACTTTTAGAGTGATGACCTTGCTCAACTTATCAATGGCAACAATATCCCTTTTGGGATTTAAATGGGCAGGCACTGTGCACAAGCCTGAAAGCGAGGTGGTTTTGGAGTCAGGCCATGAGCTAGAAAAAGTAATTTTCCAAATCTTTCTACAGAAGACAAAGGTCATTATCAGCCTGCTGCTGGACATCTGATTATGGCAATTTGTAGAAACAAATGAAACATCATGGATACTTGCTAAGAAGAAAATTGACAATAAATAACATATCTAAAAAACAATTGGCATATATGTTCATACATACACATATATTTCCTTCTTAGCTATCTTGGACAAGAATAATTTTAAAGCTTCAGAAGAATTAAAATCCATGCTGTTATGCAAAATGCTATGAAATAAATGAATAATCTTTGAAGATTAACACCTTTTAAAGTTCAAGCAGAAAAAATTCTACCTCAACGTTAATGGTAGAGATTAGATTGCCTGAGTTAATATTTCCCATAGAATGGGCTTCCCTAATCACACAGCTGGTAAAGAATCTGCCTGCAATGCAGGAAACCCAGGTTCATTTCCTGGGTCAGGAAGATCCCCTGGGGAAAGGAATGGCTACCCACTCCAGAACAGAGGGCCAGAGAATTCCATGGACAGAGGAGTATGGCAGGCTACAGTCCATGGGGTCACAGAATTGGACACGACTGAGCAACTAACACTGTCACCTTTTTCATAGAATGCAACGTCCAGAAATACTACTGAAAAGAAAAGATTCTGGAGCATGGAATGATATGATGTACTTTTTCTTTCTGAGTCTTGATTTACCTACAAATGAAAACATTCAGGATTTTGTTTGGAAATGTGAGGGTGAGACCAGATGAAAAACTGAAAATTGTTAAATACTTTAAAAGAAATGAAGAGGTCTTATTGTTGACAGAATACAATAAGCTGATTATGCTGCAAAAAATTGGGCTAACTGCAGGATAGAGAGTGGGCTGGAAGGGGTGACAGAAGAAACAAGAAGACCATCTGGGAGGCACTGCTGTAGTCCAGGAAAAGGGGAACCATATGGTGGTGATAGTGGAAAATGAGAAGAATTGAAAAGTTCCAGAGTTACTTGGGAGATAAAATTGAAGGAATTTGATGGCTAGGTAAAGGGGTATGGGAGGAAGGATGCATCAGGAGTCATTCTTAGAATTTTGACTTGAAAATCTCTAAAACATTTGATGATGCTTTAAAAAATTATTTTTCCTTATAGGTAGGTAGCCAAAACATTCTTGAAGACATGGTTAAATAACTAGGTGTATGTTTTTCACTTTGGGGCACGTAGGAACTTAGTTCTCTGAATAGGGGTCAAATGTGTGCCTCTTGCATTGGAAGCATAGAGTCCTAAACACTGCACTATCAGGGGAGTCCATTAGGTATTCAGTTCAGTTCAGTCCAGTTAGTCGCTCAGTCGTGTCCGACTCTTTGTGACCCCATGAATCGCAGCATGCCAGGCCTCCCTGTCCATCACCAACTCCCGGAGTTTACTCAAACTCATGTCCATCGAGTTGGTGATGCCATCTAGCCATCTCATCCTTTGTCATCCCCTTCTCCTCCTGCCCCCAATCCCTCCCAGCATCAGGGTCTTTTCTGATGAGTCAACTCTTTGCAAGAGGTGGCCAAAGTATTGGAGTTTCAGCTTCAACATCAGTCCTTCCAATGAACACCGAGGACTGTTCTCCTTTAGGATGGACTGGTTGGATCTCCTTGCAGTCCAAGGGACTCTCAAAAGTCTTTTCCAACACCACAGTTCAAAAGCATCAATTTTTTGGCACTCAGCCTTCTTCACAGTTCAACTCTCACATCCATACATGACCACTGGAAAAACCATTAGGTATTAGGTATGTTCTTTTTGAATAAAGATAACTTCAGGGAACATGCATTTAAATTTTTGCAAATTATGTCACATTCCCTTAATAGGTGGTTTTGAAGTATAGAGCTCTAAAAGGCAATAATACTAAAGTAGAAAAGTGATGTAATCATGAAATTTAAAACTGCAAGTTGCAGACTAGTTTCTGTGGTATGCCCACATTTAAATTAAACCCTAAAGCTCTATATTTGTGTATAAACATTGATAATGCCTATTACTGCGTAGAGAAGTTGTTATAGGATACTCCAAAGTGTTAAGAGTGCTTATACTGGGGAGGAGAGAGGGATGGGAGTTAGTGAACGAATCAATCCTTTGTATCTCTGTATTGTTTGATTTTTAATAATGGGAATAAGTGTATCTGTAGCCAAGAAAAGAAGATGGATGAGAAAGTGGATATTAACTGAATGTACTGTGGCTATCATTTCACAATATATGTAAATCAAACCATCATACTGCACATGTTAAGCTTATAGAGTTATGTGTGCCAATTACTTCTCAATAAAACTGGAAAAATAGTTGGGCAAAGCTGTCTTATTACTTTGATGAAAGACATGCTAAAGGTCTTGGGTAACTAGTAGAACTAAGTACCCATGCACATTGGTAATGTCAGAGGAGGTGTGCAGTCATCTCATTCCTTATTATCAGTGACCTTGGGTAGTGGGGAAAGGTCTGTACTCAGGTAGCAGACATGGATGCTTAATATCACAGGATTTGGGGCAGTCAGCTCATCCCTCAAGTCCTCAGTTCCTCATCCGAATCACTCAGGGCTTAGGTTAAATCAGAGATGGCAAGGAATTAACATGCAGAACTTATTCTCCAAACCCTCCGTTTTGGTGGCTGTTGTTTTAGTTCACCATGGATTGTTTTGTTGTTGTTGTTGTTGTTGATGCTGTTGTTTGTTTGTTTGGTATTATTTTTTGCTGAGACCAGATCTATTACCAATAAGAGCTAGCACCACAGAAGAAAGGTATCATAACAAACTACCTGGAGTGACATTTAGTTCAGTTCAGTTCACTCAGTCATGTCTGACTCTTTGCAATACCATGGACTGTGGCATGCCAGGCCTCCCTGTCCATCACCAACTCCCGGAGTTTACACAAACTAATGTCCATTGAGTCAGTGATGCCATCCAACCATCTCATCCTCTGACATCCCCTTTCCTCCCATCTTCAATCTTTCCCAGGATCAGGGTCTTTTCCAGTGAGTCAGCTCTTCGTATCAGCCGGCCAAAGTTTTGGAGTTTTAGCTTCAACATCAGTCCTTCCAATGAATATTCAAGACTCATTTCCTTTAGGATGGACTGGTTGGATCTCCTTGCTGTCCAAGGGACTCTCAAGAGTCTTTTCCAACACCACAGTTCAAAAGCATCAGTTCTTCGGTGCTCAGCCTTCTTTATAGTCCAACTCTCACATCCATACATGACTACTAGTAAAACCATAGCCTTGACTAGACAGACCTTTGTTGGCAAAGTAATGTCTCTGCTTTTTAATATGCTGTCTAGGTTGTTCACAACTTTCCTTTCAAGAAGCAAGTGTCTTTTAATTTCATGGCTTCAGTCACCATCTGCAGTGATTTTGGAGTCCCCCCACCAAGAAATGTCTGTCACTGTTTCCACTGTTTCCCTCTCTATTTGCCATGAAGTGATGGAACCTAACAAAAGCAGAAGATATTAAGTAGAGGTGGCAAGAATACACAGAAGATCTGTACAAAAAAGATCTTCATGACCCAGATAATCACCATGGTGTAATCCCTCATACAGAGCCAGACATCCTGAAATGTGAAGTCAAGTAGGCCTTAGAAAGCATCATTATGAACAAAGCTAGTGGAGGTGATGGAATTCCAGTTGAGCTATTTCAAATTCTGAAAGATGATGCTGTGAAAATGCTGCAAACTCAATATGCCAGCAAATTAGGAAAACTCAGCAGTGGCCACAGGACTGGAAGAGGTCTGCTTTCATTCCAATGCCAAAGAAAGCAACGCCAAAGAATGCTCAAACTACCACACAATTGCACTCATCTCTCACACTAGTCAAGTACTGCTTAAAATTCTCCAAGCCAGGCTTCAGCAATACATGAACCATGAACTTCCAGATGTTCAAGTTGGTTTTAGAAAAGGCAGAGGAACCAGAGATCAAATTGCCAACATCTGCTGGATCATTGAAAAAGCAAAAGAATTCCAGGAAAACATCTATTTCTGCTTTATTGATTATGCCAAGCCTTTCACTGCCTGGATCACAATAAACTGTGGAAAATTCTGAAAGAGATGGGAATACCAGACCACCTGACCTGTCTCCTGAGAAATCTATATGCAGGTCAGGAAACAACAGTTAGAACTGGACATGGAACAACAGACTGGTTCCAGTTAGGAAAAGGAGTACCTCAAGGCTGTATATTGTCACCCTACTTATATAACTTATATGCAGAGTACATTATGAGAAATGCTGAGCTGGAGGAAGCAGAAGCTGGGATCAAGATTGCTGGGAGAAATATCAATAATCTCAGATATGTGGATGACACCACCCTTATGGCAGAAAGTGAAGAAGAACTAAAAATCCTCTTGATGAAAGTGAAAGAGGAGAGTGAAAAAGTTGGCTTAAAGCTCAACATTCAGAAAACTAAAATCATGGTATCCAATCCCATCTCTTCATGGCAAATAGATGGGGAAACAGTGGCTGACTTTATTTTTCTGGGCTCCAAAATCACTGCAGATGGTGATTGCAGCCATGAAATTAAAAGATGCTTACTCCTTAGAAGGAAAGTTATGACCAACCTAGACAGAATATTAAAAAGCAGAGACATTACTTTGCCAACAAAGGTCCGTCTATTCAATGCTATGGTTTTTCCAGTGGTCATGTATGGATGCGATAGTTGTACTATAAAGAAAGCTGAGTGCAGAAGAATTGATGCTTTTGAACTGTGGTGTTGGAGAAGACTCTTGAGAGTCCCTTGGACTGCAAGGAGATCCAACCAGTTGATCCTAAAGGAGATCAGTCCTGGGTGTTCATTGGAAGGACTGATGTTGAAGCTGAAACTCCAATATTTTGGCCACCTGATGCAAAGAGCTGACTCATTGGAAAAGACCCTGATGCTGGGAAAGATTGAGGGCAGGAGAAGGGGACAACACAGGATGATATGGTTGGATGGCATCACTGACTTAATGGACATGGGTTTTGGTGGACTCTGGGAGTTGGTGATGGACAGGGAGGCCTGGCGTGCTGCAGTTCATGGTGTTGTGAAGAGTCAGACACAACTGAGCTACTGAACTGAATTGAACTGAACTGAACTGATGGGACCAGATGACATGAGCTTAGTTTTCTGAATGTTGAGGTTTAAGCCAACTTTTTCACTCTCCTCTTTCACTTTCATCAAGAGGCTCTTTACTTCTTCTTCACTTTCTGCCATAAGGATGGTGTCATCTGCATATTTGAGGTTATTGATATTTCTCCCGGCAGTCTTGATTCCAGCTTGTGCTCATCCAGCTCAGCATTTCTCATGATGTACTATGCATATCAGTTAAATCAACAGGGTGCCAATATACAACCATGATGTACTCCTTCCCTGATTTGGAACCAATCTGTTGTTTCATGTCCAGTTCTAACTACTGCTTCTTGAACTGCATACAGATTTCTCAGGAGGCAGGTCAGGTCGTCTGCTAGAATCTTCCAGAGTTTGTTGTGATCCATGCAGTCGAAGGCTTTGGCATAGTCAATAAAGCAGAAGTAGATGCTTTTCTGGAAGTCTCTTGCTTTTTCAATGATCCAGCAGATGTTGGCAATTTAATCTCTGGTTCCTCTGTTTTTTCAAAATCAAGCTTGAACATCTGGAAGTTCACGGTTCATATATTGCTGAAGCCTGGTTTGCAGAATTTTGAACATTACTTTACTAGCATGTGAGATGAGTGCAATTGTGTGGTAGTTTGAGCATTCTTTGGCATTGCTTTCTTTGGCATTGGAATGAATCTCTATTTTCCAGCCCTGTGGCCACTGATGAGTTTTCCAAATTTGCTGGCATATTGAGAGCAGCACTTTCACAGCATCATCTTTCAGAATTTGAAATAGCTCAACTGGAATTCCATCACCTCCACTAGCTTTGTTCATAGTGATGCTTTCTAAGGCCTACTTGACTTCACATTCCAGGATGTCTGGCTCTAGATGAATGATCACACCATCATGATTATCTGGGTCGTGAAGATCTTTTTTGTACAGTTCTTCTGTGTATTCTTGCTACCTCTTCTTAATATCTTCTGCTTCTGTTAGGTCCATACTGTTTCTGTCTTTTATAGAGCCCATCTTTGCATGAAATATTCCCTTGGTATCTCTAATTTTTTTGAAGAGATCTCTAGTCTTTCCCATTCTATTGATTTCCTCCCTTTCTTTGCATTGATCACTAAGGAAGGCTTTCTTATCTCTCCTTGCTATTCTTTGGAACTCTGCATTCAAATGGGAATATCTTTCCTTTTCTCCTTTGCTTTTTGCTTCTCTTCTTTTCACAGCTATTTGTAAGGCCTCCTCAGACAACCGTTTTGCCTTTTTGCATTTCTTTTGCATGGGGATGGTCTTGATTCCTATTTCCTATACAATGTCATGAACGTCTGTCCATAGTTTTTCAGGACCTCTGTGAACTGAAGAAGGGATCACATCTAATCCCTTGAATCTATTTGTCACTTCCACTGTATAATCATAAGGGGCTTGATTTAGGTCATACCTGAAGGGTCTAGTGGTTTTCCCTAATTTCTTCAGTTTAAGTCTAAATTTGGCAATAAGGAGTTCATGATCTGAGCCACAGTCAGTTCACAGTCTTGTTTTTGCTGACTCTATAGAGCTTCTCCATCTTTGGCTGCAAAGAATATAATCAATCTGCTTTCAATATTGACAATCTGGTGATGTGCATGTGTAGAGTCTTCTCTTGTGTTGTTGGAAGAGCGTGTTGGCTATGACCAATGAGTTCTCTTGGCTAAACTCTAATTAGCCTTTTCCCTGCTTCATTCTGTACTCCAAGGCCAAATTTGCCTCTTATGCCAGATGTTTTTGACTGCCTACTTTTGCATTCCAGTCCCCTATAAAGAAAAGGACATCTTTTTTGGGTGTTAGTTCTAGAATGTCTTGTAGGTCTTCATAGAACTGTTCAACTTCAGCTTCTTCAGCATTACTAGTCAGGGCATAGACTTGGATTACTGTGATATTGAATGGTTTGCCTTGGAAACGAACAGAGATCATTCTGTCGCTTTTGAGATTGCATCCAAGTACATTACAGACTGTTAGAAAGATCCCTGGAGACTCCTTGGAGCCATGGGCCTGGAAGACAGATGAATTTGGGTTAAATCTCAGCATTGTCATTAAGCTGAGTCAAGTTAGGCAAACAAATTAATCTCTCTGAGCTTCCTTCCTCTGTAAAATGGAGACAACTCCTACACTACACACCTTGCCGGCCTAGAGTCAGCATGCAATCTTAGTCATTCCTCTAATGTTACACCTTCAGAATTATGTGATTTTAACTTTAGAATCATAGCACCGAATAACTGATGCTTTTGAACTGTGTTGTTGGAGAAGACTCTTGAGAGTCCCTTAGACTGAAAGATCAAACCAGTCCATCCTAAAGGAAATCAGTACTGAATATTCATTGGAAGGAGTGATGCTGAAGCTGAAGCTCCAATACTTTGGCCACCTGATGTGAAGAACTGACTCATTAGAAAAGACCCTGATGCTGAGAAAGATTGAAGGCGGGAGGAGAAGGGGACGACAGAGGATGAGGTGGTTGCATGGCATCACTGACTGGATGGAGGAGTTTGAGCAAGCTCGGGGAGTTGTTGATGGACAGGGAGTCCTGGCGTGCTGCAGTCCATAAGGTTGCAGAGTCCGACGCGACTGAGCCACTGAACTGAACTGAACTGAACTGAACTCGAGAATAAATGAGAAACCTCTTCCTGATTTGCATATAGCTGTTTATCTCTCCATTGTTGTTGTCTCCCGTGTTAGTAGCTGCTGTTGATGCTGCTGCTAAGTCGCTTTAGTCATGTCCGACTCTGTGTGAACCCATAGACGGCAGCCCACCATTCTCCTCGGTCCCTGGGATTCTCCAGGCAAGAATACTGGAGTGGGCTTCCATTTCCTTCTCCAGTGCATGAAAATGAAAAGTGAACGTGAAGTCGCTCAGTCGTTTCCGACTCTCGCGACCCCATGGGCAGCAGCCTACCAGGCTCCTCCATCCATGGGATTTTCCAGGCAAGAGTACTGGAGTGGGGTGCCAGTGCCTTCTCCATGTTAGTAGCTACCTCTGCTCAACTCTCTATACCGTTCAGCTGCAGCAGAGCCTAGAGTATCCTACGGACATAGGAGTCTGGCAGGCTACAGTCCATGGGGTCGCAAAGAGTCCGACCCCGACTACAGTGACTTATCACGCACGCGTCAAAATATCAAGGCCATACAGAAAGTCTGTGCACAGACTTTGTAGATACATCATCTCAGTTCGAAGTCAGCCCCAAAAGAAATTTAACTACTCCATGTCAATCTTCAGCCATGAGTGGGCGTGGCCTTTTGCAGAAATCCAGAAGCTGATGGAGAGGCTGTCTGGTCCCCACACCTGTCCAACAACCCTGCAAGCGTGACTAGGTAGTTTGTATGATGTAATTTGATTTGTTAGAGTGTGAGTGGTTTATAACCATCATTTGCGAGTAAATTACTTAGCTGTATTCTTCTTTATGACCAACTGAAGAAACTTACTTGATGGTATAATATAATTTATTCCTGTGAAGAAGTGAGTGACCTTCACATCTCAGTCTGTCTCCTTTGACTTATGAACCTTTTTACACTCAGGGAAATGGACTGTGTTTTACCACTGCCCACCATTTTTTGCCTTCTGTTCCACTAATTGTGTATATAAATAAGCCAGCCTTCTGAGATGCTGATAAAATTATATTAACATACTAAATAGCGAAATAATGCTGCTTGGTGTGTAACAAAACATCTTTCTTCTAAAGGTCTGCATGTGACGTTCAAACTTTTCCTCCCTGTGTTGACAGTCTTCTTAGGTAGACTGAATCAAATAATACTAGTCCTCTCTTACAGGGAGGAAAAAAAAAACAAACCAAGAGATGACCAGCAGTTGTGCAGAAGCAGGTCACAGATCATGTACCAAGAAAGAAAGCGGTTAGAGATATGTGTGGAATATTTGGCATATTGGGATTTAAATGAGCTTATGCAACTTGCAGGGCTTCCCAGGTGGTGCTAGTTGTAAAGAACTCTCCTGCCAATGAAGAAGATATAAGAGATGCTGGTTTGATCCTTGGGTCAGGAAGATCCCCTGGAAGAGGGTATAGCAACCCACTGCAGTATTCTTTCTTAGAGAATCCCATGAACAGAGGAGCCTGGCAGGCTGTGGTCCATAGGGTCTCAGAGAGTCGGACATGACTGAAGCGACTTATCATGCATGCAGCTTGCATCACGCCTCACTTAGTGAGCAATAAGGACTGACATCTGTTGAGTTTCAAACATGTCTAGGCATTGGTCTAGATATTGGACATACAGTAGATCACTTAGTCCTGGTGACAGTCTTTTGAGGTAGGCATTATTATAAATGTCCTCATTTTACAAATGAGAAGAAAAAGTTAAGTAACATGCCCAGCATCAAAGAGGGCTGGTATAAGGTGTAGAATTTGGGTGTGCACTGTATTTTCTTGACTTCTTACTGAAGGGAGCTGAAGAGACTTCAGATTCACTAAATTAAGTATTTCTCAGGATGTTACCATTGTACCATTCTGCATCTGTAATCCTTAATAAAAATGGTAAATTCCTAGGCATTGTCTTTTTTGCTGTGGGACTTATATAGTAAGTTGTTATTTTAGCAAGTTCTCGGGTGATTCCTGCACACACCCTATTATGAGAACCTCCGATTTGTTTTCCAGCTGTTCTGTGTGAAGTCACAGAGGTTCGTTGGTGGCAGCGATATGGAGGAGTGGGGTGGGGTAGGGTGGGGAGATCAGAATCTGGCACGTGAGGCTCAGAGATATTGGAATGACTTTCTCAAGGTAATCCAGTTTAATGGAAAGAGTGGAATTTGAATCCTCAGCTTCCTGAACTTTGGGCTACTACCCTGTCGTCATTCTGCAGGCACTGATTTGCACTAATTGCTAACTCCCTGAAGAGCAGCTCTTAAAAATCAATATGAGGAACATGTGTGGATATATTTAGTAAATTTCCCAGAAAGACCTGGGGTGCCAAAAGATAAAAGGATGCAGGGAGTCAATGCATAGATGGTGAGCAGGACACAGTCTGCCTAGAAACCACAGATGTTCTTCTGGAGCTCTGATGAATTTGTACTCTAAGGGAATTATTCTGTGCTTTCTGGATTTGACAGAAAAAGAAGGCCTTGGGGACAAGAAGGGAATAAAGTCAGTATGGAAAAAGATTTTGAGCATGCAAATGTGCATCAAGACTGGAGTCTCAAAGTTGACAGAAATATGAGAAAGAAAAAGAAAATGCTGGCCCAATGTTAAACACCTAATTAGGCAATCTTTCCAGGAGGAAAGTCTGACCTTCAGAAGAAAGAAGCAGTCACCTAAATTTAACTGAATATTCAGGGCGATAGGGGGTCAATCCCATGGAAAGAATCTTCTCACTAGCTTGAGAATCTCATTGCGTTGCTAACTCTAGTGTCATAGTATCGATGCCTTAGCCAGAAGTACATTGCTTTCCTACTTGGAAGAAAATCTGCTCAGATTCATCTAAGCAATCAATCATACCTTACTTCTGCTCCTTCACAGGGAAATCAGTAGGAAAGCTACGATGAGTATCAAGGGTAGGTTTAAAAGACTCTGCAACCTTTTACTTTGCTGGATGTGGAAGGATTTTTCATCCTTTGCTCTTGCCTTTGGGCGCTCATGGTTTTGAAGAGAAAAACTGCCTATCTAAATGGTGTCAAGAAGAGGATGGTGTTTTCTGGATGGTAGCTTACATTTCCAGACTGATGATGGTCTGAGAAAGAATATTTCTCAGAATGATGTGCAGAAGAGAGAGAAAAAAGGGATTGAACATGAAATTCCAGGGAAAGCAGAAAAGTGTCCAGATGGACCTGCAAAACCAAATGCAGAGGGAATTGTATACCCTGGACTTTATAAATTCCAAGCTGTTATATAGAGCCTTCTAATAGCACAAGTGGCACCCAGCAATTTGTAAAAAGAAAATGCAGTAAAGGGAATTAGAAATGATATTTGTGGAGTAGGATGTTGATGTGACAATGCAAGAAAACAGACACACAATGAACTTAGATTTGTAAATCAAGGAGGAAAAGATGATGCCAGAGTTGCCCCTGAAACATGCTCAGGGACTGAACTATTATAGCAAAGAAATTGCTTGCTGAGTATGAAATTTATAAAACCAGGGGTGGAAGCACGAGAAAGAGCAACTGGGTGAGGTTAAAGAAAAGAGAAAAATCAGTCATATGATTAAAAAAAGTTTGTTGGAATTGTTTTATTTAGCAGAGATTTGACAGTGATGCTAGCAACTGTTTTATCATTTCAACCAAAGGAGCTGGAAAGTATACTTGATCATTTAGGCTTAGATTAGTAAGTGATGAAAGGAAGTAAAACTGCTTAACTCAGATTTTTCTTTTGTCTTCTGAATCATGGAGATGGATTTTCAATGGGAACATGAAGAACAGAGATTGAACTTAATGAATAAAGAATGGATGATAAAGGAACCAAGAACACATTTAAAATGGGTTAAAATAGGCCTAGATCACTGGTTCTCAACCCTGGCTGCATATTAGAATGGCCAGAGAAGTCTTTAAAAACATCTGCAAAGATTCTGATTTAATTGATATAAGGTGAGGACCCAGGCACAGCATTTTTTATAAACCTCCCTGGGGCATCTAATATGTAGCCATCTTTGAGAACCACTGACCTGGATATATTAATTTTACACTAGAATTCCCGAAAACTTACAGGAGTTATAGGGGGAGAACAGAAGAGGTGTTAGAGACTGGAGATGTTATTTTCAAAAATTCAGAAAATGTGGACCCCAGAAACTAAAGAGCAACAATCCTGACACTCTTCCTTAATATACTATGGAATAAATGTTCTTTGAGCACTTATGAAAGAAGGAAATTAATGACTGCTTGGAATCAGCACAGGCTTCCCAAGGACAAATCATGAAAAACTCATCGTGTGTGTGTGTGTGTGTGTGTGTGTGTGTGTGTGTGTATTATATTGGTAAGTAAGTGCCTTGATTTTAGCAAGGCATTTGTCAAAATGCTTTACAATATTTTTGCACAGTGGGCTTTTTTTTTTTTTGATGCAAACTGCAAAGCTATGGGTTCTCACAGAGACGCTGCAGGAGTCTCTCAACAGCAGCTTCTACACTAAGGCAAGTCAGTTGGTACAGAGAGCTGGTCCCCTCATCCCACCACCACTTGAACCAGAGCAATTCTGCTTATATATATATATATTTATTTGAGCACATTTTATTTTAGTAAAGTTTTGTTGTTAAAGAACAATTTGGAAACTACTATTTCAGATTTCAAGATGCAGAGTGAAGTCATCTGTTATAACTTAATAATCATTCATTAAACACTGTTCTTCAAACATTTATTGACACTGGCTTGCTCTCAAACTAAAGGAGGATCTTCTGTCCTTTTATTAAAAATGATGAAAACATTGAACATGGGCTTACAAAGTATGCAGTTAGGAACAGTGAATAATCTTCTAGAGATAAGAATCAAGAATAAACTAATCTCATCAGATGAAAACATAGACCAGAACTAAGATGATAAATTTTAAGGGCAGTGTTAGACTGCTCAGGTTTTTCTAACAAAATAATATAGATTGGGTGGCTTAGTTCTCACGGTTCTGGAAGTTGTGGAGTTCAAGATCAAGGTGCCAGTAGATTTGGTTCCAGGTGTGGGCTGTCTTCCTGGCTTGCAGTCAGCTGCCTTCTCGCTGCATCCTGATATGGCTAAGAAATAGCTTTGGTGTCTCTTCAGTATAAAGGCACTAATCCCATCATGAGGGCCTCACCCTTGTGACCTCATCTAAAACTCATCATCTTCCAGTGGCCCCACCTACCTATTATTACATTGGGATTTAAGGCTTCAACTTGTGAATTTCTGGTGGGGCCACAAACTTTTAGTTCATAACAAAGGATACATACACACTCATACACACACAGTCTGCTGGTAGGTTATAGAAAAAGTATGATTTGCATAAACACAGAACTTCATAGCAACTCATATGTAAAAGTCCTGGACTTTAAGTAATCATAAGTTAAAATGAATAAGAAAAGTGAGGAGACTATTTTTTAAATTTATATAGTTTAATTGGAGGATAATTACAGTATTGTGATTGTTTTTGCCATACATCAATATTAGTCGGCCATAGGCACACAGGTGTCCCCTCCATCCTGAGCCCCTCACCCACACCCTCCCCACCCTATCCCTCCAGGTTGTCACAGAGCATTGTCTATGGGTGCTCGGTGGCATACATTGGACTCAGTGGGAGAAGGAGAAGGTGGGATGATTTAAGAAAATAGCATTGTAACATAATATTATCATATGTAAAACAGATAACTAGTGAGAGATTGCTATATGACAGAGGAGGCTAATTTTTTTTTTTTTAAAGGGCACAATATTACTGTAATCTAGTTTTTTCAAGTCACAATGGGCTAAGGGCAGTAATGATTACAATAATAGTAATTACTGACAAGTTACCTTTAGCTTGCCCAGGACATAATTGTGTTCCACATCCTTGGACTTTCAAATTCCTTTCATAAATTCTGGGAGCCCCTCTGGGACACCTTCCATATACTTCTAAAACTCACCTGTCAGCTCATATTTAGGGGTGATAATAATTCACATCCCACGGGATTATTCTCTGGATTACAGGAGTGAGGTTGTGTGAAAGCATAGGAAACAATAAAATCAACACAAAAAATGTTGGGTTGTACAGAATGGGCTAACTCTTGTGCACAAGATGCCACTCTGCCCTCATATACCCTGCCACATGTGTGAGTGTATGTCTGTGCCAAGTCGCTTCAGTCCTGTCTGACTCTTTGCAACCCCATGGACTGTAACCCTCCGGGCTCCTCTGTCCATGGGATTCTCCAGGCAAGAATACTGGAGTGGGTTGCCATGCCCTCCTCCAAGAGGCTCCAACCCAGAAAGCGAGTTTTTTTTTTTTCTTTTTTTTAACCACTAGCGCCATCTGGGAAGTTCCACCCTGCCCGGCAGTACTCACTAAGTTGCTCCTTCCATCCATCAGCAGTTGACCCTTAGCTCTCTTTCCTAGCTGGAAGTTGCCCTTGGAGAGCCTCACCCAAGGTCACCAAGGGGTCAAATATCCCCTTGGTTTAACAGTGACAGGTCTATATAGGACTTTGGGCAGGAGGGTATAAATGCTTGAACTCCTCATCCCCACTGGGGAGAACCTTTAAGGCATCACACCAGTTCTAGGTCTTTGCCCTGAATTTGGCTGAATCTTGTGTCATGACTGTAAGAGCCCATATTCTTTTTCCCTCTTCTCATCCAACTTTCTTCCTTCCATCCAAGGGTATTAATTCTAACAGCACGTACTAACATGCTTTCTTCACATTCATCTTTGTCTCAGAATCTGCTTTCAGGGGAACCCAGTGACATTTCCCAATCAGGCAAAGGGGGAGCAAACTTTTTAGACATAACTTTCCCTTTCCTTTATCTTTAAGTATAATATTTAGTGCATGTGGGGATGCAAAAGAATGGTATGATTCATTTATTCATTTTTCAAGTGTGCATTCACTTACCAAACACTGTTACATCCTCTAGACAAAGAGATCACATGACCCCAAGGATAAGTTTCTGATCAATTTGGGAAGAAAAGACAAGGCAAAACATTCAGATGTTAGAGAAAATCAGCCTCATGATAAGTTGCAAGCTGATGATAGTAAGTGATCTGAGCATTTAAGAGGAGGCAGCAATAGTGTGACCTGGAATGGTTTGTGAAAATTTTGAATTAGAGACTGAGAATTTTGGAGCTGGGCATGATCTTAGACATTTTCCAGCATCAGACCTGTGTTAGAAGGCGAGGTAATTGAGTCCCAGAAAGACCAAATGACTTTCTCCAAAATCACAAAGCTAAAGTAATAACTGAACCTTGAAGGGAGGAAGAAGATTAAGACAGCAGATAAATTACCCCAGGTTTTCATGGACTCCCCAGTCTTCAGAATAAATGTTGACTGTGGGGCTGTCCACACTCTGCAGAGGTCTTATCCTCCTCTTGTCCCCAGGTGTCAGCTCTTGGGGACAATTTCTAATATATGCTCAGCCCTCTAGGGTCTGCATAGTACCCCGGGAATGGGTCTGAGGGTCCAGGTTGCATTTCCATCCACCTCCCATGCTTGCCATGGATGACCCAGCCATGGATGTCCATGAACCTGCCACCTGATCCTCAGTTTCCAGGTCCTGGGGCTCAGCTGAAGCTGCTCTGAAGCAAAAACCACAAATCACCTCTTAACATGATCCTGATGTTATTTGAAACTTTATATTATAGCTCCCCTCTTCTGCACTCTTTCCTCGCTTTGGTGTGTCATGATTTAAGCATCTCTAACAGTTCCATGATATGGTTTACAATAGTAGTATTTCAGACTGACTTTGCATCAGAAGCTTAGAAGGTGATTCAGAATTATAGTGACCATTCCCTTCTGGCTGAGGTTCAAAGATATCAGACAAAGGCCACGGAGGAGGATCTGTGTGTCTCTCTGTTGACCAAGAGCCCTGAACAATCTTGCAGAATGAAGTGCAATGGGAAAAGCTGAGAAATTCAGTAGGGTACTTGAAAGACACTCAGCCAGACTTCAGTGGTGCTACACTGGAAGCAATCAGAATTTTTTCAACAGTTAGTGATTCACCAGTAGTTGGTAAATGCACTAGCTTCAGCTACCAAGACTAAATCTTAGTGTAGAAAGGCATGCAACATTTTTTAAATTAAAAAAATTGTCTTAGTCATTTATTAATTTATCTTTCACCTTATTTTCAGGTCCTAATTTACAGCAGTTCCACAAAGCTAAAATTAGAGAAAAAACTATTCCTACAACTCTATCATTATAACAAATACAATTTTTGTATAATCCCTTCTAAGCTTTTTACATTTTCATGTGGACAATAATAAAGACATGATATTTATTTCCTTCGGTCATTTTGTGCATTTTCTATCCTTATCTTCCATTGGGTGACTATGCTGTAATTAACTTAATCTTTCACTCAGAACTGACACACTCATTCTCCCCTTTTTGAGCATTTATTTCATTTTTACTTTTCATAATTATAAATAATATTGTAATAAACATCCTCATTATACAGCCTTTCCCACACATTGCATTATTTCTTCAGGAGTAATTCCTCAAAATACTGGCTTAAAAAGGAATTTCTGGTTTAAAAAGTACGAATCTCCGAAAACACACATGTACTCCAAAAGGGATGCACCAATTTACAATTCCTTTGAGTATTACTGTAGTAGGTAATTATTAATAATCCTATTACCAAAAATAGGTTGCATATTTATTTTATAATCCCAAGCCAGTTCTGTTTAAGGAAATATTTATTAAAGAAGAAACATTTCCAGAAAATTTTCCATTGGACAGGATGACAATTTTTGCTTCAAGGCATATTTTAAATGTTACAGGACAATCATCCTAGCTCCAATTTAACACTTAAAGAAAATAAGGAATGTATATTTTTTCAAGAGATTTTATAGCATGTACTGAAAAGATCATATGATATTTTTTGTTTAGTCTGTGGTATACACAGATTTTCCTCAACTGCATTAGAATAATAAACATATCAATTTAAAATATTTACTGAAAATTTGCTCTGTATAAAGCATCAGGTCGGTTAGAGACTAGTAAACAACAGTGCATTTCTACTATCTGACAATAGAAAATTATCATATTGTTACATGATTACAATTAGGGAAGTTATCTCTTTCATTTAAGTGGTTTGAATAAAATTCTTAATTTTCTAGCATGCTTATATGGAAACAGTTGTGGCATCCTTAAAGAATTTCTGTGTGAGTTGATTCTGTTCAAGTTGCTTGAATGTACTTCTCAGGAATACTCATCAGAAAACTTATAATTTTAATGGTGTGCTGATAAAGCTGTACTGGCCATTGATCTCTCCTTGTTTCCATAACTGTCTTCCTTGTTAAAATTGCTAGATGGAATCTAGTGACTAGAAGACACAGATATCAAAGCAATTACACCAAGGGGGTCATGACATAATCCAGACTCAGCTTTATTTTTAAGATTTTTTTTCATTGTCTGACACATGCACTTTTTTAAATTAAACTTTTTATTTTGTATTGGAGTATAGCTGATTAACAGTGTCGTGATAGTTTTAGGCAGATAGTTTTAGTTCAGCCATCCTTTTACACTTATTCATTCTTCTCCAAACTCCCCTTCCATCCAGGCTGCCACATAACATGGAGCAGAGTTTCCTTTGCTATACAATAGGTCTGTTGATTATGACTATTTCTTTTCTTGATGTGGACCATTTTAAAAGTCTGTATTGGGTTTGTTACAACATTGCTTCTGTTTTATGTTTTGGGTTTTTTTTTTTTTACTCCAAGGCATGTGGGATCCTTAGCTCCCTGAACAGGGATTGAACGTGCACCCCCTGAGTTGGAAGGGGAATTCTTATCCAATGGACCACCAGGCAGGGAAGTTTCCAGACTCAATTTTAACCAATTAATTTTCTACTCTTTTTTAACTCATTTTTCTATATTCTAGATAATAAGCTAGGAGAAGAGTCTTTCCAGGAAAGAGAGTTTTGAGGTACCCTCCAAACTTTTGGTATCAAGGATTAGGAACAGTGATTTAAATTGCTTAGATCTCATGTCTAGGTTCTTCCCCAAATAAAGATCACAGAGGGCCCCCTAGACCAGATGCTGAAATCTATTCACCTGTTGAAGATCAGAATTGTCTTTAACAGGATCTGGAAAACATCCACATGTCCCTTTACCTATATTACGTGGTATTAACATCCCCGAGAGCAAATTCACCTTAGTGTTTTAATTTAGATCATGTAACATTGTGCATGAATATTACTTCTTATGAATTAGTAATTAAAATTTTCTTCTAAAATGTATACTATTGTGACTTTTAATATTCTTCTTTCTGAAGAGAGAAAAATGTAAATCAGAGGAGCAGTTACAATGCAACATTCAGCTACTGGCTGGGAGAGGATTGAAGAGGGAAATGAAAAAAATGTACGAAGACTTCTAGCCCTTAGATTTAATTAAAAGCTGCTCTTTTTGTTTGCCTTTTTGGCATGGCTGCAGATTAATATTTTTTTTTCATTTTTGTATAAAATTAAAAATGCCCATTGTTGCTTTTTAGTAGATAGAAAAAAATTTAAATCAGTTTCTGAAATAATCCTTCAAACCAATAACCAATCATTTTGAAAAAAGAAAAAAGGATAAAACAAACCTAAAGAAACCTGACTTAAAAATTCCTGAAAAGCTTCCATTTGGCTTCTCCTAATTGTTGAGAATATCTCTAGTGATTTACTCTTAGCTTTTTACAAAGAGCCAATTTATTTACTAGTAGGAAAGGTATGGATTGTCTCAATGTAGCATTTTCTTATTCACACTTATAGTTAAAATGCCAGTTTTCTTAATCTTGTTTTCATGACCAACTATTTCCACCCAAAATGAAGCTCACTATACTTTGATTCAGTCAATTATTGTGTTTGTTGTGGTAGTTGTTGAACTCCTTCCTGCTGAATACACACCAAGACAGGGGCCAGGAAAGAAGAATTAAATAAGTATTTGCCATAGGGAACTCACATCTAGAGGCAAAACTGGCAGTAGACAATATTCTGATGACATTTAGATTAAGGGAGATATACTAAGGGAATTTTGTTAATAAAGCTATGTTAGCAGAAACACTAAGAAATTATATCATATTTATAAAATTATTTCTAGAGATTATCTCCTTCAAACTTCTCAGTTTACAGATAAGGGCAATTGAATGGGACTTCCCTGGTGATCCAGTGGTTGAGACTCTGAGCTACCAATCCCTGGTCAGGGAACCAGATCTTGCTTGCTGCAGCTAAGATCCCACAAGCTGCAACTAAGACCTGGAACAGTCAAATAAAATAAAAAACAAACAAGTAAAAAACAAATAAGGACATTGAAGCTCAGACCTCACAGACAGGGAGAGCTGAACTGGTAGAAGATCCAAATTTTCATAACTTCTAATCTCTTGTTAAAACATCACAAAGGGGCTAATTTGACCATCGTCTATGGATGCAGACTTAACTTTCTATTATTTGTAGAAATTCTAAATTGGAAATTACACAACACATGGATGTAAAGTTTCTGTTTTTAAGTGTAGATTTTTATTATTAATCAGGTATGGTGAGACCAACAGTTGAGGAGATGACTGGCACTGAAAAGATAGTTTGTTACAGTTTCTCTAAAGAGAGCACACCACACCACACAAGGCCACATGAAGAAGCACCAGGGTTGAGCAGGAGGATGAGGAAGCAAGAGAAAAGCTTGGGCAAGAGCCTTTACTGTGGTCTCCAGGGGAAAAAATGAGCAAGGCAGGGTAAGAAGGCTTAAGATTGGCTATTTGGAATAATTCCATCATCCCTGGGTGTAGGGACTCTTTTGAATTGTCTGATACCTGACCCTGAGATGGTTAAGACAGAGGAAATATTAATCTGCAATGTAAAAGCCTGGCAGAGGGGTGTGTATGTGGGGGGAAGGTGGGATTGGTTGGTTTGTATATTTAAGTTGTGCTTATAGGAGGTTCATTTGCTTTTGAAAGTAATTAACTGGCCCTGGGAAGGGCAATCTTCCCCTGGTTAGCAAGGCCCTGGATGCCAGAGAATCAAGAATACAGAAAATATAGTTAACACAATCTTTCTATCAAGAAACATGCATTTTATTCTTTTGGGAGATAAGGCTGCTCTTTAAGACAGAGAGTTCTGATTATCAAGATTACAATTGCCTATGATGAAGTTCTTAGTTTGGTTTGTTTTTGCTTAAGCCAGAGCATCATTATATAATCTTGTCTCTGTTTAGTCAAGATGCTAAATATTCCTGGAGCTGTATACCATTTGAACTTTGGCAATAACTTGAGCTCTCCAAATAAAAGTGATAATATAAACCTCCAAAATACATATATTTCTATGACTAGTAATTACATCCCCACACTTAGAAGGATGGATTTGTTCATCTAGTTTAGGAAAAATAGCATACTGAGTGGGAAAAAACCTTTAAGTAGACTACATATTACAACAGGTTATACTTAAAAAGTACACCAATAAGTTCATATTTTGAAATTTGGAAAAATTTTTGTTATAAAAGCCATTCCAGGACTTCCCTGGCAGTCCAGTGGTTAAGACTTCACTTTCCAATGCAGCAGGTACAGATCTGATCCTTGGTCAGAGAGCTAAGATTCTAACATGACTCATGGCTAAAAAACCAAAACATAAAACAGAATCAATATTGTAATTCATTAAAGACTTTAAAAATGGTCCATGTAAAAAAAAAAATCTTAAACAAACAGTTCCAACAAATGAATGGTAGGGCCTCAGTTAGCCACCTTTTTCATATTTAACCCAAACATAGCTAAACTGAATTCCAGGGTCCCAGAATTTAACTAGTTAAAATTTTGAGAGGAGGAATGCTTGTTGTATGGGAGAAGAGAAAGATGGATGTATTTGTGGAAAGTATCCCTATCTGTGAAACAGACATCACTAGGTTTTATACTGACTCTAGTAAAACTTCTCCCACAAACTCCAACGCAACCTAATCCAACCTAATGTAAGTAAAGCCACATATTTAGTTCTCCTCCCATTCTCAGTTATCCAGTCCCCCTTGCTACTTCTTACACCCAGAAATGTACCCATTCAATTGCACCTGCTTTAAAAGAATTATTTCTCCTTTCCTTCTGTATCAACATTCATTCATCAACTATCACGTGCTCAGTCATGTCTGACTCTGTGATCCCGTGGACTGTAGCCCGCCAGCCTCCTCTGGCCGTGGGATTTTTCAGACAAGCATATTGGAATGGGTTGCTATTTCTTCTTCCAGGGGATCTTCCTGACCCAGGGATCAAACTCTCATCTTCTGCGTCCCTAGCATTGTAGGCGATTCTTTACCACTTGAGCATAGGGAAGTCCAATCAACATCATAATGGTGCATAATTAGATGTTAGGGGAAAAGCAGCCTTCTCAAACTAAACCACATAAAATATAAAATTTTAGTAATCTCCTTACCCTTCCAAAGTATTTGAGTTTTAAGAAGAGGATACTTGTGTCCTAAATAAAACCTCAGTGGAGGGCAGGGGTGAAGTGTTTATCTTCAGCAATGGAATTTGTAAGGTATATATTTCATGATATAACTCTTGACAGGGAACTATCAGGTGAGCATGTAACAACTTACTAATAACAGACCCTCCCCTGAGGCTCCTTTGTATACTAATTGTTAAAGGCTCTGAGAAATTCTCTAGTGAGGAAACCAGTTTAACCATGATCGGGTCAGTTTCCTAATACTAGTTCTACTTTCCACAGTGTCTTCTCTTTTTCTAAGTCTAAATAAACATATTTTCTAAGAAAGCCTAACTTTTCCATAATAGTTTCCATGGTGACTGTACTAATTTGCTTCAGTAGTGTCTGACTCTTTGCAACCACATGGACTCTATCCCGCCAAGCTCCTCTGTCCATGGGATTCTCCAGGCAAGAATACTGGAGTGGGTTGACATTTTCTTCTCCGGGTGAACTTCCCAACCCAGGGATAGAACCCGGGTCTCCCACATGGTAGGCAGATTGTTTACAGTCTGAGCCGCCAGGGAAGTTTCCACGGTAGAGACAAAGGATTTTCAAGGAGGGGCTAAGAGCAGGGGGACAGCTGCTATTTCTAAAGGAGGATGGTTATGGAAAATGGGATATCTTAGAGTTGTGGGAACAATAAATGTAACGTGCCTTAACAATTATGTCATATGAGGACTACGTTAACCAGTGCCAGCCTGTATACAGGGAGAAGGAGAAGACAGTTAACTCAGAATGGAAACTGAAGTACAGATTGGGTTGTTTAGGTAGCAACACAATATTGAATCCATAAATCAAATCCAATATCAAATCCACAATATCAAATTCCAAGTTTGCTAGAGATAATCCATAGGCAACTGAGGCACATTCTCAGCGGCTCTCTGGAGTCATTAGTCTGAAATTCAGCAATGAAGAAATTCTTTATTCAGCAGGGAGGGGATCTTAGTTCCCTCCCAGGCTAAACTCACATCCCCTGCATTGGAAACAAGGATTCTCAACCACTGGACCACCAGGGAAGTCACTAGCACTGAAGAAATTCTGCTTAGAAAGATCCCTGTGCCAATGTTGTTTTTATCCTTCACCATCAGGGTACTAGTCATCTGCTGCTTGTTACTGTGAACTAGATGGTCTCATTTAGCTTTTTCTCTCAAAAAAGGCAGGCTTGGAAACTAGTTTACAGATCACTTATGTGTGGGCTACCATTTGTTACAGAGACAAGAAAGTCACTGAAAAAATTCATGCCTTTTTGTAATTTTCATTTTCTTGATTTCATATGAGGGTCAAGTAGTTAAAAAGCTAATAAAATAGTGTAAAGGGTGAGAGAGCTCTTGGCTTACACTTGCTCCTTAAAATGAAAAAACAATGTATACAAGTTTATCAAATGACTCATTAACCTGATAGTTATTAGTCTTCCACTGCTCTCCATAGTTACTTACACTTTTCCTTTTACCTACATCCTTATAAACTTCCTGTAATGAAGAAACAAAGAACAAACACAACAACAGCAGCAAAACCCACATAAAACCAAGGAGAAAAAAACACCTTTGCATTCTGAAACATAAGAATTCTACCTAATTTAAAATTTCTGCCAATAATTTCACCAGAAGAATGTGCCAAATAAGTGAATATTTTTAGTTCCATGAGCTAAACAGCAGATACAGATCTGTGATTGGAGCTAAACAATCTGTTAGCTAAATATTTTAAAATCATGAATACCATTTCCTCCTAATACACAGCTTTAAATCCTTTTCTGAGCTGAGATTGATTTTATCAGTAAATTCTGTTTTGTTTTGTTTTTTTCCTCTGGTGGATAGTTCACTAGTTTGTTGAAAAGGATGCTAACCTTTTCAACTAGCCAATGGATACTGTGGTGGGTAATTCCTGTTTCTGTAGACATTCAGTTGACAGCTAGTTTACAATAGCCTGTCGTTTTGACCCGAGTCTCTGAATTTTATCATCTGTATCATGGGTTTTGTCAAAGAATTGCATTTTGAAAGGAAGCCATTTATAACTCCAAAACAGTATTAATTCCTTCTCATCATTGTCATTGTCTATGTGATGAGAAAAGATCTCAGAGATGTTTCCTTAATTTGGCATGGTATCATTCTAAAATCTTCATTAATGTTGTCATACAAACTGATATTGTATTCTATTGAGTAACTCAATACTTTTTTTGGTATTTGTTTGACAAAATGAGTCATTGATTAAATACTGTGATTCAGTTATTTCTGAAAAATAATAAAACTGACTTTCTTCTCTAGGTTTGTTTAATAAGAATCATTTAAATTGCAAAAGAGCTACCCTCAAGAGACTCTTGCCAGTTCTTTCTATTTTAATGAGAGCATGAAATAATATTAAAGAAAACTAGGACAAATTGTGGGAAATTTTCTACCAAATCATAAAATTATCAAATGCTATCTTAGTCTGCTTGGTCTGCTATAACAAAATGTGATAGACTGGGTGTTTTATAAACAATAGAAATGTATTTCTCACAGTTCTGGTTATTAGGAAGTCCAAGATCAAGGCACAAGCAGATGTGCCTGGTACCTGCTTCCTGGTTCACGATGGGAGAGGATGAGGGAAATCTCTGGAGTCTTTTGTAAGGGCACTAATCTTTACATAAGAGCTCAACCTTTATGACCTAATCACCTTCCAAAATTCCTATCTTCAAATACCATCACACTGAGGATTAGGTTTCAACATATGAATTCTGGGGGGAGTGGGGACACAAACTTCCAGTCCATAACAAATACAAAATAAGACATTATGTAAATTGTACTGTCAATTAATCTTTTCTTCAAAGCTATCTACAGACTTTTAATTCATTTAAAATTACTTTTTAAGCTCTCAGTCATGGAGACAAAGGTATATTTTACTGGGATCTTTGACCTCAATAAGTTTGTAATTTGGTGTTTTGTTTTACTGAGGGGTGTGTGTGTGTGTGTGTGTGTGTGTGCGGGTATAGCTCAACAAATTCTTAACTTGAAGCTGATTCTATTATGGCCTGGTGGCTTGATCTGATTTTTGTGATTTGTAGTACAGATCTGTGGTCTTAGGGTTGGAGACCATGCTATAATATGGGCATTCTTGTTCACCTTCTGTACCATGCATTCATTTTATGCTCAATTCATGTAAAACACTGTAAATGCAACCATTTTTAGACTCACTCTTTTTTGTATTTCTGCCTCTCAGATTCAACATGTACTTAAAACTTCTTTGTCCAAAGAATGCAAGTAGCTGAGGTTAAGAATTCAGGCAGCAGAAATAAACCCACATACTTATAGTCAATCGATGACAAAGAAGTTAAGAATATACAGTGGAGAAAGACAGTCTCTTCATTAACTGGTACTGGGAAAACTGAATAGCCACATATAAAAGAACAAAATTGAAAGATTTTTCTCACACCATATACAGAAATGAACTCAAAATGGATTAAAGACCTAATGCAATACTGAGTACTATAAAACTCCTAGAAGAAAGTATAGGCCGAACACTCTGACATATATCACAGCAATATCTTTTTGGATACATCTCCTAGACTAATGGGGCTACCCTGGTGGTTCAGTGATAAAGAATCCGCCTGCCAATGCAGCAGATGTGAGTTTGACCCCTGGGTCAGGAAGATCCCCTGGAGAAAGAAATGGGAACTCACTTCAGTATTCTTGCCTGGAAAATCCCATGGACAGAGGAGCCTGGCAGGCTATAATCCCTGGAGTCCAAAAGAATCATATATAACTTAGTGATTAAACAACAGCAACAACCACCTAGACTAATGGAAATAAAAACAAAAATAAACATGATGGACCTAATTAAAACCTTTCACACAGGAAAGGAAACTGTAAACAAAACAAAAAGATGACGTATATAATGGAAGAAAATATTTGTGGATGATGTGATAGACAGAGAATTAATAGCTAAATAATACAAACAGCTTATATAGCTTAATATTTAAAAAATATTAAAATATTAAATTTAATATTTAAAATATGAAAATATTATTCAAAATATTTTAAAAACCAACCACTAAATAAAAAAATGAGTAGAAGGTCAAAACAGACATTTCTCCAAAGATGGCCAAAAGGCCCATGAAAAGATGCTCAACATTGCTAATTATTAGAGAAATGCGAATCCACACTACCTCACGACAGTCACAATGGCCACCATCAGAAAGTTTAAGAATAATAGACTTGGAGAGGGTGTAGAGAAAAAGTACTCCTCCTACACTCTATGTGGGGATGTAAGCTGATACATGGAGAACAGTAGGGAAGTTTAAAAACTGAAAATAGAGCTACTGCATGATCCTGCAACCCCACTCCTGGACATATATCCAGAGACCATAATTTGAAAAGATACATGCACCACAATGTTACTGCAGCAATATTCACAATAGCCAGGACAGGAAAGCAGTCTACGCACCCACTGACACCGCAGGGATGAAATAAGATGTGGTACACATACACAATAGAATATTAGCCCTAAAAAGAATAAAATAAAGCCATTTGCAGCAACATGGATGGATTTACAGATTATCTTACTAATTGAAGTAAGCAGGACAAAGACAAAGCCGGACTTCTATGTGGAAGCTGAAAAAAATAAAATGGTACAAATGAACTTATATACAAAAAAGAAATAAATCCACAGATAGGGGGAAAAAATTATGGTTACCAAAAAGGAAAGGAGAGGAGAGATAAATTAGGAGTTTGGAATTAATGGGGCTTCCCTGATGGCTCAGACAGAAAGAATCTGCCTGTAATGCTGGAGATTTGGGTTCAATCCCTGGGTTGGGAAGATCCCCTGGGGAAGGGAATGGCAACCCACTCCAATATTCTTGCCTGGAGAATTCCATGGACAGAGGAGACTGGCAGGATATAGTCCATGGTGTCACAAAGAGTCGGATGTGACTGAGCAACTAATACGTTCAGGATTAACATATACACACTACTATATATATGCTATATAACCAGCCAGGATTTACTGTATAGCACAAGTTAGTTCAGTTCAGTTCAGTCGTTCAGTCACGTCCGACTCTTTTTGACCCCACAGACTGCAGCACGCCAGGCTTCCCAGTCCATCACTAACTACTAGAGTTTACTCAAAGTCATGTCTATTGAGTCAGTTATGCCATCTAACCATCTCATCCTCTGCCCTCCCCTTCTCCTCCCACCATCAATCCTTCCCAGCATCAGGGTCTTTTCAAATGAGTCAATTTTTCACATCAGGTGGCCAAAGTATTGGAGTTTCAGCTTCAGCATCAGTCCTTCCAATGAATATTCAGGACTGGTCTCCTTTAGGATGGACTGGTTGGATCTCCTTGCAGTCCAAGTCACTCTCAAGAGTCTTCTCCAACACCACAGTTCAAAAAGCATCAATTTTTCAGAGCTCAGCTTTCTTTATGACTATTGGAAAAACCATAGCTTTGACTAGATGGAACTTTGTTGGCTGGGTAATGTCTCTGCTTTTTAATATGCTGTCTAGGTTGGTCATAACTTTTCTTCCAAGGAGTAAGCGTCTTTTTATTTCGTGGCTGTAGTCACCATCTGCAGTGATTTTGGAGCCTCTCAAAATAAAGTCTGTCACTGTTTCCATTGTTTCCCCATCTATTTCCCATGAAGTGATGAGACCAGATGCCATGAGCTTAGTTTTCTAAATGTTGAGTTTTAAGCCAACGTTTTCACTCTCCTCTTTCACTTTCATCAAGATGCTCTTTAGTTCTTCACTCTCTACCATAAGGGTGGTGTCATCTGCATATCTGAAGTTATTGATATTTCTCCTGGCAATCTTGATTCCAGTTTGTGCTTCACCCAGCCCAGCATTTCTCATGATGTACTCTGCATATAAGTTAAATAAGCAAGGTGAGAATATACAGCCTTGATGTACTCCTTTTCCTATTTGGAACCAGTCTGTTGTTCCATGTCCAGTTGCTTCTTGACCTGCATACTGTTTTCTCAAGAAACTGTTGCTTCTTGACCTGCATACAGATTTCTCAGGAGGCAGAACAGGTGGTCTGGTATTCCCATCTCTTTCAGAATTTTCCACAGTTTGTTGTGATCCACACAGTCAAAGGCTTTGGCATAGTTAATAAAGCAGAAATAGATGTTTTTCTGGAACTCTCTTGCTTTTACAATGATCCAGTGTATGTTGGCAATTTCATCTCAGGTTCCTCTCTCTTTTCTACATTCAGCTTGAACATCTGGAGGGTCATGGTTCACATACTGTTGAAGCCTGTCTTGGAGAATTATGAGCATTACTTTACTAGCCTGTGAATTGAGTACAATTGTGTGGTAGTTTGAGCATTCTTTGGCATTGCCTTTCTTTGGGATTGGAATGAAAACTGACATTTTCTGGTCCTCTGGCCATTGCTGAGTTTTCCAAATTTGCTGGTATATTGAATGCAGCACTTTCACAGCATCATCTTTAGGATTAGAAATAGCTCAACTGGAATTCCATCACCTCCACTAGCTTTGTTCATAGTGATGCTTCCTAGGGCCCACTTGACTTTACTTTCTAGGATGTCTGGTTCTAAGTGAGGGATCATACCATTGTGATTATCTGGGTCTTGAAGATCTTTTTTGTATAGTTCTTTTGTGCATTCTTGCCACCTCTTATTAATATCTTCTGTTTCTGTTAGGTCCATACCATTTCTGTCCTTTATTTAGCCCATCTTTGCATAAAATGTTCCCTTTGTATCTCTAATTTTCTTTAAGAGATCTCTAGTCTTTCCCATTCTATTGTTTTCCTCTATTTCTTTGCATTGATCGATGAGGAAGGCTTTCTAATCTCTCCTTGCTATTCTTTGGAACTCTGAATTCAAATGGGTATATCTGTCCTTTTCTCCTTTGTTTTTTGCATCTCTTCTTTTCACAGCTATTTGTAAGACCTCCTCAGGCATCCATTTTGCATTTCTTTTTCTCAGGAATGGTCTTGCTCCCTGTTTCTTGTACAATGTCACAAACCTCCATCCATTGTTCTTCAGGCACTCTGTCTATCAGATCTAATCCCTTGAATCTATTTGTCACTTCCTCTGTAAAATCATAAGGGATTTGAGTTAGATTATACCTGAATAGTCTGGTGGTTTTTCCTACTTTCTTCAATTTAAGTCTGAATTTGGCAATAAGGACTTCATTATCTGAACCACAGTCAGCTCCTAGTCTTGTTTTTGCTGACTGTATAGAGCTTCTCCATCTTTGGCTTCAAAGAATATAGCCAGTCTGATTTTGGTGTTGACCATCTGGTGATGTCCATGTGTAGTCTTCTCTTGTGTTGTTGGAAGAGGGTGTTTGCTATGACCAGTGTGTTCTCTCGGCAAAACTCTATTAGCCTTTTCCCTCCTTCGTTCTGTACTCCATAGCCAAATTTGCCTGTTACTCTTGCTATTTCTTGACTTCCTACTTTTGCATTTCAGTCCCCTATAAAGAAAGGGACATCTTTTTTGGGTGTTAGTTCTAGAAGGTCTTGTAGTCTTTATAGAACTTTTCAACTTCTTCAGCTATACTGGTCGGGGCATGGACTTGGATTACTGTGATATTGAATGGTTTGCCTTGGAAACGAACAGAGATCATTCTGTCATTTTTGAGATTGCATCCAAGCACTGCATTTTGGACTCTTTTGTTGACTATGATGGCTACTCCATTTCTTCTAAGGGATTCTTACCCACAGTATTAGATATAATGGTCATCTGAGTTAAATTCACCCATTCCAGTCCGTTTCAGCTCACTGCTTCCTAAAATGTCAAAGTTCAGTCTTGCCATCACCTGTTTGACCACTTCAATTTGCCTTGATTCATGGACCTAACATTCCAGGTTCCTATGCAATATTGCTCTTTACAACATCAGTCACATCCACAACTGGGTGTGGTTTTTGCTTTGACTTCGTCTCTTCATTCTTTCTGGAGTTATTTCTCCACTGATCTCCAGTAGCACATTGGGCACCCTCCAACCTGGGGAGTTCATCTTTCAGTGTCCTATCTTTTTGCCTTTTTATACTGTTCATGGGGTTCTCAAGGCAGGAATACTGAAGTGGTTTGCCATTCCTATCTCCAGTGGACCACATTTTGTCAGAACTTTCCACCATGACCCATCCATCTTGGGTGGCCCTACACAGTATGGCTCATAGTTTCATCAAGTTAGACAAGGTTGTGGTCCATGTGATCAGATTGGTTGTTTTCTATGACTGTGGTTTTCAGTCTGCCTGCCCTCTGATGGAGAAGGGTAAGAGGTTTATGGAAGCTTCCTGATGGGGGAGCCTTACTGAGGGGGAATCTGGGTCTTGTTCTGTAGGGAGGGGCTATGCTCAGTAAATCTTTAATCCAATTTTCTGTTGATGCATGGAGCTGTGTTCTATCCCTGTTATTTCCCTGGGTCAATCTATGGTGGGGGTAATGAAGATAATGGTGACTTCCTTTAAAGGGTCCCATGCATAGACTGCTACACTCAGCGCCCCCATCCCTGCAGGAGGCCACCACTGCCCCACGCCCCTACTGGAGACTCCTGGACACTCCCAGGCAAGTCTGGGTCAGTCTTTTTTGGGGTCACTGCTCCTTTCTCCTGGGTCCTGGTGCACAAGGTTCTGTCTGTGCCTCCAAGAGTCTATTTCCCAGTCCTGTGTAAGTTCTGGCGGCTCTATGGTGGGGTTAATGGTGACCTCCTCCAAGAGGGCTTATGCCATGCCCAGGTCTGCTGCACCCGGAGCCCCTGCCCCTGCGGCAATCCACTGCTGGCCCGTCCCTCCACAGTAGGCGCTCAAACACAGTCTGTCTCAGTCTCTGTGGGGTCTCCGGGTCTCTGGTGCGCACAAGGTTTGTTTGAGCCCTCTGAGAGTCTCTGGAGGGGATGCAGTTTGATTCTAAATGCGAATTCGCCCCCTACCATCTTTCGGAGGCTCTTTGTCTCTGGACATGGGGTATCTCCTCACAGCCGCTGCTCCAGCGCCTACCATCTTCCTGGGGCTTCTGAGCGATGCTCAATATTTTGTAATAACCTATACAGAAAAAGAATCTGAAAAACCACATATATTAAATAATACTACAAAATTAAATAATGTAATATATATACACAACCCAATCACTTTGCTACACCCTTGAAACTAATATAGCATTGTAAATCAACTGTAATTCAATTTTTAAAAAAAGAAGAAGAATTCAGGCTTTGCAGTCAATGTACATGGGCTCAAGCTGATGGCTCAAACCATCAGCAGTCCAGGTATGTACCTATGCAGGGCATTTAACCTGTGTCTAAGACTCCTCATATGCAAATTGTTAAGTATTAATATGGCAAAGCCCCCTCCATTACACTCTAAGTTTCCTAAAAATTCAATCAAGTGAAAATGCAAGGGGCCTTCTTTTATGAGATTAATGAAATGAGAGCAAGGGCTGGGTACAGGAAAATTTCCTGGGACAGTCAGGATGGGCCTCTGTTTTCCTTTGGGCTCATTACCACTCTCAGTCTTTGGGTGCCTGTCCTCTCACTGGCCCATGTGTAGAACACAATCAGAAAGTGTATAGTTGTTCTCCCAGGACTTGGGAGGCTGTTCACAGCTTGTTGAGTTAACAGCTTCTCAGAGGAGCAGAAACATATTTTACCACCAGCCTCCAGGCCACCTTTTATGCCTTTAAGCATGGTTGCATGAAATAGACTGAATAAGGGGTAACCAAGAGCAGAAGTTTTTTTTTTTTTACACATCATTGACTATTTCTTTCTCTTCTCAGTCTGTATTTTCAGGGAGAAATGAGAGGCTTTGGTACTTTAATTATTACATCTATTAGCATAATCTAGCTGTCTTCAATGCACAGCAGTTTTAAAACTTCTTTCTTATTCACCATATTTGGATTTATTCCTGATGTTATTTTCCTCAAAGGTCAAGTCTTTGTAGCAGGAGGTCCGTACTAGAAGCATTCCAAAGTTAAACTAAACCCTTAAAATGCTAGTACCAATAATAACTATAATAATGTGAAAACTATAATTTGCTTAATACCTATTAACACTTAACATATTCATCATTTCATTTGATATTCCCACCAGTCCTCACAGATACTGTTATGTTTTAGAGAAAAAACTGAGTTTCAGAATATCCCACCAATACTTCCATTTTCACAAGTATGTTTAGCCTCAAACTCACATTCTTCTATTATAAACACTGTATGATGACCCAGTCACAAATTTTAACTTTCCTGTGTGAGGCTATATGAAGATATCCTATCACCTATGTCTAAAAAAAATTATTTATCTGCTTATCTGGTCTCAAAGCTTCCGATTTGGGTGACACCATCACATGCTCAGATATTAATACAATTACTTTCCAAATGTGATTTTAGAAGCGTGTTTATAGGCTACTTAAGATTTTGTTAGTTTGCTTTGGTTAGATGCAAGATTATATCTTGATGACTATAATGCTGCCAAACTATCCCTTAAGCCAAAGGAAGGGCAGAGATTTGCTGTGACTACTTGGGTATGATTCTGTCAAACCAGAATTTTTTTTGCCTTTTGCTTGATAGAAAACTGATACAATTTCAGAATCATCAGAGATAATTAATCGAAAATCCTTTTTCTTTTGCAATGAAAATGAAATAGTTTCTTAGGCGACATTGTGCGGTTGTTCCCAGTTGGTCTGGAGCCTTTTCCTCACACCCTATTTCCTGCCTTTACAGCTCTGTGAAAAATTAGCACAAATGAGAGGACACAGAGACATCTGCCTTCCTGTTCTCAGTTCCATAAGTGACACTTCTGTGGGATGCAGTTGTCCTGATATTGGTGGTAGGAAGGGGAATCCATTCTTCATTATTGAAAATAGCTTTTCATTTTCATTGAAAATGACGATTGTGCGTCACAGGAAAGTGGGAGCTTGGAATGAAGAATGTGTCAGGATAAATTTAGCTTTTGTCTTTCTTCCAATCTCAATTTGGATATTGTTTGCAGGATGAACACTGTTCAACCTCAGGACGCAGGAAATTTTGCAAGGGGTGGGAATCGGCACAGGTGCACTGGACAGTGAACAATCAGATACAATTCAATCAATGGCTGGTTTTGTCTGTCCTTGCAGGAGGGCTTTTTATTCTCTTCCTCCCATGCCCCTATTTTTTGGGTCTTGCTGTGTGATAAATAATAAGATCAAGGGACTGGACACCAAGATTCTGGCCTTGGTTCAACCTGATAAATATCACTCTAACTGTATACTTTCTTGCCCTCTTGCTGTGGTTTTCAAAAGCACCATTTTCATTTTAGCAGTTATAATACATAGGAAACAAAAATGTAATACATTATGAGTTTAAAAGAGTATTTAAAAATATTTAATATATATGTATACACACACATACACAAACTTGAATTATTGACATTTGTGTAGGAGATCTGAATATTTAGGGACAAATTCTTAGACTTTGAAAGATAGATCAAGGTCAAACAATCATCACAAAGCCACTGAGTCTATGGAAAGTTGAGTATAGTTAAGATAATCTCAATACAGGTGTTCCAATACTCCGAGTTTCCTTGTACATGTTCAGTCTTTTATTAGGAAGATGAAAAATAATGGTAATACTGATTGTAGAGAATGACATCTCTTTGCATAAGTAAAATTAGGAGTGAAGATGTACATGTGATTGAATGATGGATTGATGGTTAGTGGTTACCAACTATTAACCTTTACAAAACTTGGTGTCATAAAATTTGCAGACTTGTCACAGAGTTGGAAAAAAAATGGGAATGTTATAGTACTGGACCTTCATCACATCAGTGGCAGCTCTAGAGATAGGGCTACTATTAAATATTTTAGCAATAGTATTTGTCTGTATATTCTATAGAAATCATTGCAACATAAGGCTTGCAAATTGCTCTAAAAAGAGCAGATTTGGTTAATAATCATCAGGTTTCAACCAGAATACCTTTCAGTAAATACAATCTCCACTTTTAAAAAATGTCTAATATTTATTGATAATGTCTTTATGTCTACTTTCAATATAGCATGCTATTTGTACATTGGAAATGGATACAAATGAATTATTTAAATAAAAATAATTATAGTTTCTTGAATAACAATATTTCAGAGATTTAATAATGATTTTCATTTGGAGAGTAATTTCAATTTTTGTGCATAACCAACAATCTGCTAAAGTAGACAGGATGTTTAGTTTTCCAGTAGTAAGTCAGCAGTTTAGGGAAATTAAGTGACTAAGGTCTTAGGGTGAGTCAAAATCAGGACACAAGTCCAGGATTCCACCAATGCCCTCCAGTCTCATCTCCTCCACCCATGAAAATGAACAAACGGAAACTCACCCTTGAATAATGACTTTCTAGTTAACTTCAAATACAACAGGTTATTTAAAATTCACAGCTACTCAGTGAAAGAACTATTATCTTCATTTTGCAGATAAAGAAACACGAGTTCAGGAATCAACCTTCCAGTTTCCCTGGCTTGGACAGTGTTGACAGGCAATGTTAAGAACAGTTTTTCAGGACTTCCCTGGTGGTCCAGTGGCTAAGGCTTCATGCTCCTAGTGCAGAAAGCCTGGGTTCAATCCTGGGTCAGAGAACTAGATCCCACATCCTGTAACTAAGACCCTGCACAGTCATGTAAATAAACAAGTATTTTTTAAAAAAGAACAGTTTTTTTGATTCCTAGATTCTGGAGCAGCATAGGGTATTAGAAGTTTACAACCTTTCCAAGAAGACTGCTTTCCCCCCTTCTCCTCCTTGCGATGGGAATGCTACAAATATGTTTTTGTCCAAGGTGTGTAAACATAAGGTTAAATTCTGGTCAGGTCATCTAGTTTGCCTACTAAGGTGAAGATTAAAAAGAAGATAAACTTACAATTGCTAAGAAGATAATGTAATCACAGCTGGAATATGGCACAGGATTTTGGAGAGGGATATAGGAAACTGATAGGGTAACAGCATCAGAATATTTCTGAGAAGGTCCAGTAGTGTGAATGTGACTGCTCTTAACGAAGCAATAAAAGCTACACATGACTATGTTTGAAGATTTGGAAAGGAAGGGTATTTTCTCCTGGATTATTGACTTGGAGTCCTGTGCACACCTATATAGAAGGTAGCTAAATTTGTTTTGTTTCCATTTTGAATAACTTTAGAGTTAGTAGTCCTTAATTTCTTCGCATTTAAAAAAGAAATATTTGTTAAAGCTGGTTCATTGGATTTATTTATTCCCTCCCCTTTTCCAGATGAAACTTGAGTAAATAAGTAAGACCAAGAAAAATTGTATGATATAAATATGCAGACTCAAGGAATAACCTAGCTTTATTGCACAGTGAATCTTTGGCTTTGAGCTTCTTTACAGATGGGCCAAAAAGTGGCAAGCTCACTGAACTTTAATATTTTTTAAAGCTTTACAGTAGGCACTCTCAGTGATCTAATGGAAATAATATTCAAAAACACTTTTCAGGGATATAATCATATTCCTGATCCACCTAGTTATTTTTAATAAAATCAGAAAGCTTGCATTTAAAATGCAACACAGCAAAAGCAAATCTGAGGACCTAAGCTAAACTATCCACAGATCTGGTGGTCTTCTGTAATCCAAGGACAGAACTGGAGTAACCAACCCAGAGAATATAGGCTAGCACGCCCCCATGACAATCTAATTAATACCTCAATTTCAAATGTCTCAGACAAGTTTTTGTTACTAAGAAGCTAGACAGTAGATGTGGAGGTGACGCCCTCTAACTGCTGTGAGCAGAGAGATACCACTAAAATTGGTAAAGAAGGAGCCAGGACACAAATCTCCTGGCTCGGTGACAGCAGCTCTTGGGCAGAGAGGTTATCCAGCAGAATTAAGCCAGCTTACCCTGTGGCCTACAGCCATAGCCACAGTTATTACAACAGCTTTCCAAGTCACCAATCCTTGGCTCTAGCTTGCCTGTGTCTCTGGCATATCAACTTCACAGCTCCTCTGGCTTTTTGGCCCTTGCTGCCCTTCACAGCACAGCCTTTTGGATCACAGACTGAACCAAGAGCCAATTCCTATTTCTCCAATACCAACTCTCACTTGAACTTGGCTTATTCTATCTTGCCAAGATTTGTGAGAGCCAGGCAGGACAAAAGTCAGGCTGGGTGATAGTCTAATCTAATCTATCACATTGGCCATGGATTTGAACTTGTATGCTGTAGAAATAAACTGAATTTTTTAGCACTGAGGGGCTCTCTTGAAAGGTGAGAAGGTCATTTTGGGGGAGCAAGGACTAGACAGTGCTGAGCGCAGACGGTGGCAGGGCTGGCTGACTCTGTTTACACATGGCTGATCCAGATCACAAAGCCATGTCCACTATTCCAGAGCTCAGAGTTTTTTCTGACTAAGCCAAACCAGCCTTTTAGCCTTTTGCCCTTTGAAATTCACACTGTCATAAATCCACAGACTTTTAATGCATCTTCATGATAATCCAGACTAAAGGTATTAACATGTACAGATAGCCTGTGAATCAAATATGCGCCACAGATGTGCACAGTTTTTTGTCTAAAAAAACAAAACAAAACAGAACTTGAATTGATGATCAATTTGGGAAAGTCATGATTTCATGTTTAAATCTGCATTTATAGGATTTCTTTAAACTTAGCTATGTCACATTGAGCCTCATATTCCCATGTGACACAAGAAATTGTAGCTGGGTGGCTTTGGCCCCTTTTAAATCAGACATACACGCTCTAGTTCCCCATCCCCACCACCTACTCTTTCCCTGACGTGGGATTCAAGAATCAGTTGCCATTTTTGATGCTGCCTTCAATATCATAGTCTTTCACTTGCTTAGATCACCTGCCAAGTCTGAAACCATTGAAAGTGAGCCACTGGAAGTCATCCATCCTGCAAGTTTTACTGTGGAGGGTCTGAAGGTCCACATACGTGGTCCCAACCTTGGTAGTCAGAATTAGACTTGGCTGCCCAGCTTCACATTCAGGACTATTTATTTCTCTCCTGATATATCTTACTTTCCACATATCTATAGATTTAAGTTTTAAAAACAATTAAGTATAATAATGAATACCATATATTAAATATCTACCTGCTGCTGCTGCTGCTAAGTCACTTCAGTCATGTCCGACTCTGTGCGACCCCATCCCTGGGATTCTCCAGACAAGAACACTGGAGTGGGCTGCCATTTCCTTCTCCAATGCATAAAAGTGAAAAGTGAAAGTGAAGTCACTCAGTCATGTCCGACTCTTCGCGACCCCATGGACTGCAGCCTACCAGGCTCCTCTTTCCATGGGATATTTCCAGGCAAGAGTACTGGAGCGGGGTGTCACTGCCTTCTCTGATCTACCTGCTACCCATATCAAATCAAATATATTCATATGCTTGATTTTTTTCACCAGTAATTGGTCTGTACAAATCTTGATATGTGCATTGCTTTATAATGGCATTCTTCAAATTGTATCTTTTCTTTTAAAAAAAATAAACTTTAGAAATTTACTCCCAAATTACAACTCTTGGATAGTGATTTTGGCAGGGCAGTTGATAAAAGTCCACTGCCTATCTTGAACCTGGTTTTGATGAAATAAAGTCTTATCTATCAAGTTCATATGATTTAAAACAAATCAGACATTTCATTTAAACATGTAATTTCATTAAAAAGTTGGGAAAAGGAATTGCTTAATATCATTCACACAAAATATGCAGTGTACTACATTTATGGATCACTATGCCAGTATTGTGGGCTTCCCTGATAGCTCAGTTGGTAAAGAATCTGCCTGCAATGCAGGAGACCCCAGTTCGATTCCTGGGTTGGTAAGATCCTCTGCAGAAGGGAAAGGCTACCCTCTCCAGTATTCTGGCCTGGAGAATTCCATGGACTGAATAGTCCATGGGGTCCCAAAGAGTTGGACACGACAGAGCGACTTTCACTTTCTTTCTTTCTTCTTTGACAGTATTGTTCCATTGTCTATTTGTCTATGATCTGTGCTTAGTCATTCAGTCACGTCCAGCTCTCTGGGGCCCCATGGACTGTAGCCCGCCAGGCCACTCTGTCCATGGGATTCTCCAGCAAGAATACTGGAGTGGGTTGCCATGCCCTCCTCCAGGGGATCTTCCCAACCCACGGATCGAACCCAGGTCTCCTGCATTACAGGCAGATTTTTTACCAGCTGAAACACCAGGGGAAGCCCTATTTGTCTATGCTGACCTGAATAGCAACCTTGAAGTTGTATTATCCAAAGATGTGCCTAAAGGGAAGAACCATAAAATTCAGGATATTGAATTGGGGCTGGGCATTGAAATGAGATTTTCCAGAGATGCATGAAATTGGGGACAGGAACTTGAGTGCCTAAGCAGAGGAAGACTATGAACTTGGGGACCTAGAAGGACTCTTGGTCAAGCTTTTCTTCCCCTGCCTCACTTCCCCTTTTCATTCTCTTCTCTCTCTCTTTCATACACACGAAAGGAAATAAGAAATAAAATGCAAACTCTTTCAAGTATATAAGGAAGGAAGGCTCATTCATGAAACATACACCATCACCCATTTCTGTATTTTTGTCTCCTATTTTTGTTGTCAAGTAGAGGCAGTCCCCAGTGCCTCTCAAAATGGCCCCAAGCAAAAGAGAGAATGTATTTTAAGGTCTCACTCATTATGCATTAACTTTTATATATTTTTCATTTTTGGAAATAGTATTTTTAAATAGAATACTTAGGAAAGAAGAAATGGTAAAGAAAATTATTATAGAGAAAAAGTCTGCAAAAATATCTAAATTGTATATTATCTGCTGGTGAAATCTGAGTCCTACTGCACACTTCTCAAAGCATATTGGCTTCGGGTTTCTGGGGGAAGGTGCTCTGGATCTCTTTTAAAAAGCACACATGCTGCTCCATGTGGTGTGGCAGCTGCTAAGGTAATGATGCATTTTTAGTGAAAAAAAAAAATACCATAAATAAACATACAAAAAATCATACGAAACTCTCTCCAACTAAGCACGAAATTTGGCAGCAAGTTAAGAATCTAAAAAAAAAATTCATAACTGATAAGATAATGTACCAGTCCAGCCATTTCCAAATCTTATATCTACCTACATATTTATGCACATATTTATATAACACATATCGCCATTATATTTACCTTTCCAATATGCCCAAGAATTTAATCCATGATTTCCGATGTTAATATATTCCAAGGATGTGGAGGACTCAAGATTAAATGCCTCTGCCACTACATAAAACGAGTTAGTAATAAATCAAGTAATTATACAATTAACATGTTTTTGTTTCACTAAATTGAAAGAAGACTTCACTTTTTTCTAAGTGATGACTACACGACATTAGTAGAAAATAAAGTTAGTTTTCTATTTTCTAGTGACTGTTAGCTATTTCTAGGTACATGGTAAAAGGAAGTGGTTAGTATGTAGGGAAGAGTGAATTTCTGTGCTGATTCCTCTCTATCTGAAATTGCTTAACTAAAGTTGGTGATTCATTCACAAGAAATTCAAGGTCATATTAACTGCTTATAAGCTGAGAAAAGAAGAAAAATGAATTAACTCTTCAATATAAGCACTAAAAAGATCTTGCAAAAGATCAGATTCACAAAAAGTCATATCATTCAGTATCTTCTAACATCTAGACTGAAAGGACCAACATACTAAATGTAATAGGTGGCACTGTCAAGGTGAAATGACTCCTTTAAATAATAAAGTGAATACATTCAAAAACTGTATATCAATAGTTACTTTAACAGTTGGAGAAGGGAATGGCAACCCACTCCAGTATTCTTGCCTGGAGAATCCCATGGAAGAGGAGCCTGTCAGGCCATGGTCCATGGGGTCGCAGAGAGTCAGATACAACTGAAGCGACTAAGCATGCATATTAACAGAGTTGCAGGCAGTAGGGGAATGGGGTGGACTTCAAAACTGGATGACCTATGCAATGTCTAGGAGGGTTGCTCAGAACTAAAACTAGAAATTATTTATTCCTGAATGTATTTTGCCATCTCTGTGACACTGTTTTACTAAGTATGGTGGCAATCCACCAGCTTTGGGATGTTGCTTGGAATGCATGTCAAAAGAAGGGATGGAAGGATGAATGGAAGAGGGGAAGGCAAGTAAACAGAAGAAATGGGTTGGAGGAATAAGGGTGAAAAAGAGCAGCAAATTTTGTTTGGTTTCTTCTCTATCACTTCTTCCTTCCTCCCGTCCTCCCTCCCTCTCTCCCTTTCTTTTATATTGTGTTTACTTTGAATTACATTTGGGGCTATACCATATTCTTTTCAAAGTTTAGAGCTTATAAACGTTTGAATGTAATCTTATGTTTTATTTCTGATGCCTCCTGAAATATCTCATTCTAGACAATGCTGGCCTACAATAGTTAAGTCTTTTCAGCTTTTCTGATAACAAATCTGTTGTTCTGAAACTGAATGGCCCCTAAATCAGACTTGCTGAAAAGGGAGTCACACTATAGTAGATGTGTGTGAATTTACACACATCCACAGGTTAAAGCTTTGTGCAAGTAGTTCTAAACAAGTTCTAACTTTATAGATTTCTACTTTCTCATATTTGGCTGTGATTATGCTGGATTAAAGTGAAATAAAACTATGTTTCACAGAATAAAGTGATACTTCCACTGGTGAGATAAATACCTAGACACTAACACCAAAAATGTTTCTCTTTATCTCTGGACTAACTAGTATGTCACAGTAACATAATTTTCATCCCATCAGTGTAATACAGAAAACCCAAACCAAAAACTTTTTATTATAACATGCTTAAATATAGATCTCCTGATTTCCTATTATTTTTCTTTTCCTAACATCCAAATTCATTTATTAAATGCAGATATTATGGCATTTATTCTTTGAAAACCTCATAGTAGCCAGATTTCACCTCCAGAGTATTTAATTAGTCTCTAATTAAATTAGTCCCAAACACTGGGACTTTTAAAAAGCTCTGATTTTTATGTGTCTGGTGTTGAAAACCACTGCCTTGGACTTTTAGCATCAGTCTCAAAGGCAATTGCACTATGAGCTGAATTCAATGTTGAACAATGGCAGGTATGACTCAAGTCTTAAAGTTCATCTTTTCCACGTTTCTCTATCCCTCCCCTGATTTTCACTTGTAATCTATTTGTTGTGATTCAAACTTTAAACTTGAGAAAATCATTAATCATAGGTATAATTTAGTGACAGCAAGGTCATGTCTCACTAACTAGGTACACCTCGTTTGCCTCAAAATGCTAATCACTTCTTTGCAATATTAATGAGGGACAATTGATATTGAGCCTAACAATCATGTATTATCTCGCTGCTATTTTATTGAAATAAAGAATTTATTAGGTTATGAAAATATAAGGCAAGGTAAAATATGTAAATTATGCAAATTCCACCATACTTATGAAAGCTTGGTCCTAAGAAAAAGGAGCATTTTAATGATCTTCAAGATTTTCTGAAAAAGAGATTACAGTGATAGAAGTTGTTGCCTTGCATCTTTTCTGCAACAAGATATCTCATTCTCAGAGGGCGTCTAATACTTCAGTTTCCTCTGCTTTCAGCTGCAAGACTGTCAGAGAAGGGGATTCTCATTTTTCTCCTGCTTCTATTTCCATTCACTCATCCATTCATTGGACATTGCCTATTTTAAAAGAAAAGACCTCAGATTCTCAGATATATATGTAGTAAATTCATGTTTAATGTCATTGTGTTTAAAGATGGTTTCTCTGGATCATCATTAGAATAACTTACAAAAGGTACCAGTATTGTTTTTTATGCACAGCCATGGAACATGTTCCGCCTACAGGTTCTTGGACTGTATGAGATACTGGGGTACTCTCTCCTGCTTGCCCCACATCATTGTCTCTATTGGCATCTATTTCAATCTGATAGAAATGGTCTCTGATTTTTGTAATATTTACTAATATTGTTTAAGGGTAACAATGATGAGTCCCTTAGAACATTTCAATTCTAAGAAATATAATTGCCTTCAATAAGAGAGCAAAAATATATTGATTTAGTTCAGCTTCAAAGATCAATTGATAAATAATAGATGATAAAAATCCATTTGAGAGTAGGTGAAAGGGTCAGGTCATAATTTATTAAGAAATTTCTCATTCCCCAACTGAGATGAACTCGAATCATCTTAATTGTAGGAAGAGCTTTCTGGTATTAGTATTCATTGGTTGGTATTCATTAGTTGGTGGGTGTGCATTGGGGGTGTGTGTGTGTGAAATTGGTTGGGTAAGTAGATTATGAACTGTTTTGTAGGTGGGGGCTGCATTGTATTGATCTATGTATTCCCAGTACCAAGTACTGAACCTGGTACATGATAGTAGATATTCAGTACAAGCTTAAAAATTATTTAAAATGAGTGAATGAAAACATGGACAACTGAAGCAGTTTTAGAGTAGCAAAATAGGATATTTGTTTTCTAAAATATGTCTTCCCTTAAGTGAGAAAGGACAATTATAGGTTTTTAATCTTCTCAACAGTTCTAATAAAATTCAAGATATCCAAAAGAGAAATCTATTGTAGAAAATATGACGCTATACTCTTTGGTGGTTTGGGGAATCTAGGAAGGAGATAAGTGTATGTTTTTAGTTTAATCAGAATAAATGGGCTTCCCAGGTGGCTCAGTGGTGAAGAATCCACCTGCAATGCAGGAGACATGGGTTTGATCCCTGGGTAGGGAAGATCCCCTGGAGTAGAAAATGGCAACCCACTGCAGTATTCTTGCCTAGAAAATTCCAAGGACAGAGGAGCCTGGCAGGTTACAGCCCACGGGGTCCCAAAGAGTCAGACATGACTGAGCAGCCACACACATAGGTCTCTTAAAGTTTTTCCTCCTTTTTTCTTAGTTGATCAATTCTGTAGGAAAATTTGCAAGGGAAGAGAAAGGGATGGAGTCAAATACACAGGGATAAGGGCTTTCAAAAGTGTTCCAAATGACAGCTGTGTTTGAAAAGCCCACTTTCAAATAAGACAAGACCATCTTTCGAGCTCCACGGGATTCCGCTGTCAGCTACTATTGAAAACCCGTTTGAAACCAATAGATCAATCTGGTGTTTTTAAGCTCCAGTTTGAATGAAGCTATTTATTTCTGAGTGTGTTTCATCATCTTCACTAAAGACTAGAACTTGTGGGGGCAGATTTCACTGTATTTTTTGACAGGCTTTAAAGTGGCTGAAATGTTTTACAGGAAAATGCAAGAGTGTGTGTTTTGACCTCAGTGACTTGGCCTTCACTCAAATGCACACAGTGCATCAGAAAAAAATCTAGCCAGAGAAACACCAAGCTCAAGATGTTCAGATAAGAGCAAGCGTTGTGACTTATGCAAGACTTAAGAGCTGTAAGATATTTCATGCTTTCAGGAGGCTGAAAGTCTGTGGCCATTTGTCTTTTATGTTGACGTGGATGTAAGAAAAAAGATGGTCATGAAATAAGTGTGTCTTCTATTCTATGGTAGATTTGACAATAACAAATCAGGCAACCAAACCTAGGACAGTTTGTGGGAACTACGGAATCTGTCCTCTATACCTATAACCCTGCAAATCTCTGAAACTCCTTACAGTAATATGAAATTATGGTGTCTTTTTATTTCATTGCTTTATTGATCTTAACTAATTAAGAAAATTTTTTTCTTTTTAATGTTTGGGCCTCCCTGGTAGCTCAGATGGTAAAGAATCTACCTGCAATTCGGGAGACCCTAGTTTGATTCCTGACTCGGAAAGATCCACTGGAGAAGGGATAGGCTACTCACTCCAGTATTCTTGGGCTTCTCTTGTGGCTCAGCTGGTAGAGTCCACCTCCAATGTGGGAGACCTGGGTTCAATCCCTGGGTTGGGAAGAGCCCCTGGAGAAGGGAAAGGCTACCCATTCCAGTATTCTGGTATGGAGAATTCCATGGACTATCCATTGGATCACAGAGTTGAACATAACTGAGTGACTTTCACTTTCACTATCAATGTACACCTATCAGTGGTAAAGAATCCTCCTGCCTAGATAGGAGACATAAGATATGTGGGTTTAATCCCTGGATCGGGAAGATCCCCTGGAGAAGGAAATGGCAACCCACTCTAGTATTCTTGCCTGGAGAATTCCATGGACCAGGGAACCTCAGGAGGGCTACAGTCCATGGCGTTGCAAATAGTCGTACATGACTGAGCACACATACTACTACTACTATGAAAACAGAATACTCTGAATACCTTATTTATTTATTTGGTCCCCAGTCCCTGATGTGTTTTAACTTTCCTTAATGCATTCTAGGCTTTCTGAACTGACTAGAACAGAGATTATTTAGAAAATGATAAAATAACCAAGATTCCCAAAGCAGAGCTTATTGATTTCTTTCTCCACTGAAGCAATACATGATCATTCTCCACTTCTTTAATTCACCTCTGATACTGGGTCATGTCTGAACCAGGAAGTTCACATACAGAAGAGGAAAGAGACTTTCCTTAGATGAACAAGGTGCTGACTTTGTTCTTAATGAAATGTTATACTGATAGAATATTGAGATGGTTTATCCTTTACAAATGTTTTAGTTTTCTGTTGCTGCTGTAACAAAGTACCACAAAGTGAGCAGCTTAAAATGACAACCATTTATTATTTCACGTTTTTTTGGTTCAGAAGTCTGGACAGACCAAAATTCACTTGGCTCTCTTTTCCAGGTTTCACAGGCTACAATCAAAGTCGCAGGGCTCCCTGTACCCCCTTCCAAAGACTCTGGGAAAGAACTCACTTCCAAGTTCATTCAGCTTATTGGCAGACATCAGTTTGGTGTGGTGACAGGTAAGAACCAAGAACTAAGGTACCTGCTTCCTAAATGGCTGTTGGCCTTGGACTGCTCTCAGCTTTTAGATCTTGTCAACATTCCTTATTTTGTAGCTCCATTTTCATCTTCAAAGTCAGCAATGGCAGGTGGAGTCCTTGCTTTGAATCTCTCTTATCTCAGTGAGGTTCAGTCAGTCGCTCACTCATACCTAACTCTTTGCGACCCCATGGACTGCAGCCCTCCAGGCATCCCTGTCCATCATCACTCCCAGAGTTTACTCAAAGTCACGTCCATCAAGTCGGTGATGCCATCCAACCATCTCATCTTCTATCGTCCCCTTCTTCTCTTGCCCTCAATCTTTCCCAGCATCAGGGTCTCTTCAAATGAGTCAGCTCTTCGCATCAGGTGGCCAAATATTGGAGTTTCAGTTTCAGCATCAGTCCTTCCAATGAATATTCAGGACTGATCTCCTTTAGGATGGACTGGTTGGATCACCTTGCAGTCAAAGGGACTCTCAAGAGTCTTCTCCAACACCACAGTTCAAAAGCATCAACTCTTCGGTGCTCAGCTTTCTTTACAGTCCAACTCTCACATCCATACATGACTACTGGAAAAACCATAGTTTGAATAGACAGACCTTAGTCAACAAACTAAGGTCTCTGCTTTTTAAAATGCTGTCTAGTTTGGTCATAGCTTTTTTTCCAAGGAGTAAGTGTCTTTTTATTTCATGGCTGCAGTCACCATCTGCAGTGATTTTGGAGCCTGCCAAAATAAAGTCTGTCATTGTTTCCACTGTTTCTCCATCTATTTGCCATGAAGTGATGGGACTCGATGCCATGATCTTAGTTTTCCGAATGTTGAGCTTTAAGCCAACTTTTTCACTCTTCTCTTTCACTTTCAAGAGGCTCTTTAGTTCTTCTTCACTTTCTGCCATAGGGGGGTATCATCCGCATAGCTGAGGTTATTGATATTTCTCCTGGCAATCTTGATTCCAGCTTGTACTTCCTCCAGCCCAGCGTTTCTCGTGACGTACTCTGCATATAAGTTAAATAAGCAGGGTGACAATATACAGCCTTGACGTACTCCTGTCCCTATTTGGAACCAGTCTGTAGTTCCATGTCCAGTTTTAATTGTTGCTTCCTGACCTGCATACAGATTTCTCAAGAGGCAGGTCAGGTGTTATTCCCATCTCTTTCAGAATTTTCCACAGTTTATTGTGATCCACACAGTCAAAGACTTTGGCAAAGTCAATAAAGCAGAAGTAGATGTTTTTCTGGAACTCTCTTGCTTTTTCGATAATCCAGCAAATGTTGGCAATTTGATCTCTGGTTCCTCTGCTTTTTCTAAAACCAGGTTGAACAGCTCTGGAAGTTCACGGTTTATGTATTGTTGAAGTCTGGCTTGGAGAATTATGAGCAGTACTTTACAAGCATGTGAGATGAGTGCAATTGTGTAGTAGTTTGAGCATTCTTTGGCATTGCCTTTCATAGGGACTGGAATGAAAACTGACCTTTTCCAGTCCTCTGGCCGTGTTGAGTATTCCAAATTTTCTGGCAAATTGAGTGCAGCACTTTCACAGCATCATCTTTTATGATTAGAAATAGCTCACCTGGAATTCCATCACTTCCACTAGCTTCGTTCATCATGATGCTTCCTAAGATGCACTTTACTTCACATTCCAGGATGTCTGGCTCTAGGTGAGTGATCACACCATCATGATTATCTGGGTTGTGAAGATCTTTTTTGTACAGTTGTTCTGTGTATTCTTGCCATCTCTTCTTAATGTCTTCTGCGTCTGTTAGGTCCATATCATTTCTGTCCTTTATTGAGTCCATCTTTGCATAAAATGTTCCCTTGGTATCTCTCATTTTCTTAAAGAGATCTCTAGTCTTTCCCATTCTATTGTTTTCCTCTATTTCTTTGCATTGATCGATGAGGAAGGCTTTCTTATCTCTCCCGGCTATTCTTTGGAACTCTGCATTCAAATGGGTATATCTTTCCTTTTCTCCTTTGCTTTTTGCTTCTCTTCTTTTCACAGCTATTTATGAGGTCTCCTCAGACAGCCATTTTGCTTTTTTGCATTCCTTTTGCTTGAGGATGGTCTTGATCCCTATCTCCTGTACAATGTCACGAACCTCTGTCCATAGTTCATCAGGCACTCTGTCTATCAGATCTAATTCCTTAAATCTATTTCTCACTTCCACTGCATAATCATAAGGGATTTGATTTAGTTCATACCTGAATGGTCTAGTTGTTTTCCCTACTTTCTTCAGTTTAAGTCTGAATTTGGCAATAAGGAGTTCATGATCTGAGCCAAAGTCAGCTTCTGGCCTTGTTTCTGCTGACTGTATAGAGCTGCTCCATCTTTGGCTGCAAAGAATATAATCAATCTGATTTCAGTGTTGACCATCTGGTGATGTCCATGTGTAGTCTTTTCTTGTGTTGTTGGAAGAGGATGTTTGCTATGACCAGTGCTTTTTCTTGGCAGAACTCTATTAGCCTTTGCCCGCCTTCATTCTGTACTCCAAGGCCAAATTTGCCTTTATTCCAGGTATTTCTTGACTTCCTACTTTTGCATTCCAGTCCCCTATAATGAAAAGGACATCTTTTTTGGGTGTTAGTTCTAGAAGTTCTTGTAGGTCTTCATAGAACCATTCAACATCAGCTTCTTAAGCATTACTGGTTGGGGCATAGACTTGGATTACCATTATATTGAAAGGTTTGCCCTGAACATGAACAGAGGTCATTCTGTCGTTTTTGAGACTGCATCCAGGTACTGCATTTTAGACTCTTTTGTTGACTATGATGGCTACTCTGTTTCTTCTAAGGGGTTCTTGCCCACAATATTAGACATAATGGTCATCTGAGTTAAATTCACCCATTCCAGTTCATTTTAGCTCACTGATTCCAAAATCAAGCTGGTTTTAGAAAAGGCAGAGAAACCAGAGATCAAATTGCCAACATCCGCTGGATTATCGCAAAAGCAAGAGAGTTCCAGAAAAACATCTACTTCTGCTTTATTGACTATGCCAAAGCCTTTGACTGTGTGGATCACAATAAACTGTAGAAAATTCTGAAAGAGATGGGCATACCAGATCACCTGACCTGCCTCTTGAGAAACCTGTATGCAGGTCAGGAAGCAACAATTAAAACTGGACGTGGAACAACAGACTGGTTCCAAATAGGGAAAGGAGTACGTCAAGGCTGTATATTGTCACCCTGCTTATATAACTTATATGCAGAGTACATCATGAGGAATGCTGGGCTGGAGGAAGCACAAACTGGCATCAAGATTGCTGGGAGAAATATCAATAACCTCAGATATGCCGATGACACCACCCTTATGGCAGAAAGTGAAGAGGAACTAAAAAGTCTCTTGATGAAAGTGAAAGATGAGAGTGAAAAAGTTGGCTTAAAGCTCAGCATTCAGAAAACTAAGATCATGGCATCGAGTCCCATCACTTCATGGCAAATAGATGGGGAAACAGTGGAAACAGTTTTTTTGGGCTCCAAAATCACTGCAGATAGTGATTGCAGCAATGAAATTAAAAGATGCTTACTCCTTGGAAGGAAAGTTATGACCAACCTAGACAGCATATTAAAAACCAGAGACATTACTTTGCTAACAAAGGTCCGTCTAGTCAAGGATTCATTTGAAAAGACCCTGATGCTGGGAAAGATTGAGGGCAGGAGGAGAAGGGTACGACAGAGGATGAGATGGTTGGATGGCATCACCCACTGGATGGACATGAGTTTGGGTGGCCTCTGGAAGTTGGTGATGGACAGGAAGGCCTGGCATGCTGCAATTCATGGAGTTGCAAAGAGTCGGACACGACTGAGCCACTGAACTGAAGTTAATTGAACTGAACTTATTCCTAAAATGTCAACGTTCACTTTTGCCATCTCTTGCTGATCACTTCAATTTGCCTTGATTCATGGACCTAACATTCCAGGTGTCTATGTGATATTGCTCTTTACAGCATCAGACCTTCCTTCCATCACCAGTCACATCCACAACTGGGTGTTGTCTTTGCTTTGGCTCCATCTCTTCGTTCTTTCTGGAGTTATTTGTCCACTGATCTCCAGTAGCAATATTTGGCACCTCCTGGCCTGAGGAATTCACCTTTCAGTGTCCTATCTTTTTGCCTTTTCATACTGTTCTGGGGTTCTCAATGCAGGAATACTGAAGTGGTTTGCCATTCCCTTCTCCAGTGGACCACATTTTGTCAGAATTCTCCACCATGATCCATCTGTCTTGGGTGGCCCGACATGGCATGGCTCATAGTGTCATTGAGTTAGACAAGGCTGTGGTCTGTGTGATTATATTGGTTAGTTTTCTGTGATTGTGGTTTTCAGTCTGTCTGTCCTCTGATGAAGAAGGATAAGAGGCTTATGAAAACTTCCTGATGTGATAGAGTGATTGAGGGGGAAACTGGGTTTGTTCTCATGGGCGGGGCCATGCTCAGTAAATCTTTAATCCAATTTTCTGTTGATGGGTGGAGCTGTGTTCCCTCCCTGCTATTTACCTGGGGCCAAACTATGGTGGAAGTAATGAAGACAATAGCGACCTCCCTCAAAAGATCCCACGCATGTACTGCTACAGTCCGTGCCCCCAGCCCTGCAGCAGGCCACCACCTACCCACGCCTCCACTGGAGACTCCTGGACACCCACAGACAAGTCCGGGACAGTCTCCTGTGGGGTCACTGCTCCTTTCTCCTGGGTCCTGGTGCACAAGATTCTGTTCTGCCCTCCAAGAGTCTATTTCCCAGTCCCATGTAAGTTCTGGCAGCTCTATGGTGGGGTTAATGGCGACCTCCTCCAAGAGAACTTACACCATACCCACACCCAAAGCCGCCGTCCCTGCGGCAGACCACCCTGTCGACCGGTACCTCCACCAGAGATGCTCAAATACAGCTCTGTCTCAGTCTCCATGGGGTCCCTGGGTCCGCGCACAAGTTTTGTTTGAGTCCTCTGAGCGTCACTGGCGGGAATGGGGTTTGATTCTAAATGCGGATTTTCCCCTCCTACTGTCTTGCTGGGGTTTCTCCTTTGCTCTTAGATGTGGGGTATCTCCTCACAGCCACTCCAGTGCCTACCATCTTACTGGGGTTTCTCTGACCTTGGACGTGGGGTATCTCCACACAGCTGGTCCATCGAAGTGCAGCCGCTGCTCCTGACCTCGGACTGCGCGGTGCTGGAGAGGCGAGCGGTGAAGAGGAAATACCCCAAGTCCAAGGTCTTTTATCTCACCCTCTGCTTAACTCACTTGTCTTTCCCCTCTGCTTTTTTTTTTTTTTTAATAGTTGATTTATTTTATTTATTTTTCCCTCTGCTTTTAAGAGCTCACACTGTTACATTGGACCTACTCAGATAATCCTAGGTAATCTACTTATTTTAAAGTCAGCAGATAACAGCCTGAATACCATCTCCTAAATCCTTTCATAATAATAATAATAATAACAATAATAAAGTGACTCAGCTGTGTCCGACTCTTTGCGACCCCATGGACTGTAGCCCGCCAGGTTCCTCTGACCATGGGGATTCTCCAGGCAAGAATACTGGAGTGGGTTGCCATGCCCTCCTCCGTGGGATCTTCCCAACCCAGGGATCGAACCCAGGTCTTCCACATAGCAGGCGGATTCTTTACGGTCTGAGCCACCAGAGAGCCCCAGCTAACACAATAAGTACATACAAAAAATGAGAAATTTATTTACTGTAAGAAAGCCGGCCAAACCTAATTCCACAGTTACATAAGACTGTAGAAATCTTCCAACTCTGCTTGAAAACCTCCTTTGGCATCTCACTCAGAAAAAAAGGTAAAGTTCTCAGAATGGCCAAGACTGCCTGTCACCTCTGCCCCACCTCTGGGGATTCTCCAGTTTAGGTTCTCAGGACTCTTGTCTGTTCTCCCAACACAGCAAGCATCTGCCTACTCTTGGCTTTGAATCTGCTATGACCTCTGCCTGGAACCATCCTCCCTCCAATTTCTCCATGGTTTTGCCTCAAATAGTACCTTCTCCGTGATGTTTCTCCTGATCATTCTTCTTGCAATTTCAGCCACTGCTGTCCCCACATACATCCTATCCCTTCCCCCTGAGTCCCCTTTACTCTAATTACCAGTGATTAATTGTTAGTTATTTATTTGACAGGACTTCCCTGGTGACACAGTGGTGAAGAACCCGCTTGCCAATATAGGGGACGTTGGAGATGTAAGATCGATCCCTGGTTGCAGACGATCCCCTGGAGTAGGGAATGACAACCCACTCCAGTATTCTTGGCTGGGAAGTCCCATGACAGAGGAGCCTGGTGGGCTGAAGTCCATGTGGTTGCCAAGAGTCAGACATGACCCAATGACTGAACAACAACAACCATTTATTTGATAAGCTTTACAAAGGCAGGAATTTTCATCTATCTTGTTCACTGGTGTATCCCAGCACCTAGAATAGTATCTAGCATATGGTAAGCACTCAATAAAAATTTGTTAAAATCCTACTGAATTAATTAAAATAATGAGCCAGATTCTCATTCTCTAAATTGCTAAATTCTTTATTTAATGAAAGTGTCTATTATTATGAATTAAATTCATTCTCTTCTCCTCACTCTATCAATTTTAGCAATAAAATCATAAGCTAAGAAAGACTTTGAGAGAAAATTAAAACATAACATGTTCCCTTCCTTTTATTTCTGGGTATTTCCCTCTTCATATAATTTTTCCTTTCAATTTCTCACAAATAATTCTTAACAAGTTGTAGAAAACTTATAAAAGACTTAATTAGTGGTCCACATAAAGTAATGGCATACCTATTTTTGCATTCAATACAAACAAGCTGTCACCAGCTTATCTTTCTTTTAATCTAATAATATTGATGCCCTTCATTAAATACATTTAACATAATTATTATAAGACCTCTCTTATGAACATGCTATATATCTGGTGTGGTCCTATCTGAAGAAAGAAATGTTATAGTCAATTGCTACTTTAAGCATTGCCAATTTAGCAGTTCTGTGCCTTTCTTTAACTTTTTTATAACTTTCTTCCTCACGTTAACTAGATGCTCACGTTCGCTGCCACATTCTATCTAGTGTTAGTGTTAATCACTCAGTAGTGTTCGACTCTTTGCGACACCATGTACAGTAGCCCGCCAAGCTTCTCTATAGATGGAATTCTCTAGGCAAGAATACTGGAGGGGTGTTGGCATTCCCTTCTCCAGGGGATCTTCCTGACTCAGGGGTTGAACCCAGGTCTCCCACATTGCAGGCTGATTCAAGGCAGCCCATCTCATTCTGTTACAGGTGATTTACTGTGATGTCTGCCAGTATGCACAGGAATTAAAAGTAGAGATACTCCAGTTTCTTTATTTCTTTCTCATACTTATTTATTTATTTGGCTATACCAGTCTCAGTTGCAGCATACAAGGTATGTTAGTTGTGGCATTCTTGATCTAGTCCCGTGAACAGGGATCAAAACCAGGCCCCCTGCATTGGGAGCTCAGAATCTTAGCCACTGGACCACCAGAAGAGTCCCAGCTGTACTCCGATTTCAAACCTTAACTCTTTTATACTGTCATTCTCACTTCCTCCCTTGGCAGCCGATGCGCTCCAGTGATTTCAGCCGTGAACTTTATGCTGATGTCTTCCAATTCGCCATGCCCAGCCAGACCCACATTTTCATGAGCTCCAAATCCCAAGTACTTCAAAAACGTAAAAAATCAAGCTCATCCTCCCATGCTACTCCTATTTCTCGATTGATCTATCATTATTAATTGTTTCTCCATCTTCTCAGTCACCAAAATCTAGAAACCACAGAAACATCTCTGACGTTTCATCTAGGCCTTTTCTTTCCACATATCTAATCTGCTAAGTTTTGCTCCTGAAATAAATCTCCAATCTAGTCCTTTCTTTTCATTGCTTTTGCCTCTTTAATAACTCAGGGGCTCCTCTAGACCTGTACTGTGCCAGTCTCCGAACTGTCTTATTTGCTACTGATTATTCTCTACTTTTCATATTTGTTCTGGAGAACATTTTTAAAGCATAGATCACAGCAAGCCTGCGCACTGAACTAAAAATTATTGTAAATGTTAGCACAGCATTCAAGACCTTCCCAACTTGATCCTAAATTTATTTTGCAAACTTGTATACTATCTTTCTCCCCTAAACCAAGAATAAAATAGCATTTCTTAAACAGATGGAACCATTTAAAATTTTTATGCCTTTGCTTAGGCTTCCCTTCTTACTCACATTCAATTCTGACGTTTTTTTGCCCATCTTCCTTCTCTAGCGTAACAGTCTCTAAGATCCAGATCCACTATCACCTCTTTGGTAAAATTGACCTTGACTTCTCTGAATGACAGCAAGTTGCTTCCTTTTCTATGGTGTTAAATAATTTTATTCATATAAATACCTCCCTAATAATATGGTTGGGCCTTCCCTGGTGGCTCATTGGTAAAGAATCCGCCTGCCAGTGTAGGAGACATGGGTTCAATCCCTGGGTTGAGAAGATCCCTTGGATAAGGCAATGGCAACCCACTCCAGTATTCTTGCCTGGGAAATCCCATGGACAGAGGAGCCTGGATGGCTACAGTCCATGGGGTCGCAAAAGGGTCAGACATGACTTACTGACTAAACAACAACAATAATATGGTAGTGTATATTGCTTCTTTACCCCAATACATGTGAGTTCTTTGAGGAAAGTGTCTTTTTCAATCTTAGTATCCCATGCATGAAACAAAACTCCTGGCATTTAGAAGACGTAGCAAATATTTGATGAAAGAAAAAGAGTAGAAAGCAAATTTAAAGACACTGAACTAGAATCAACACTGAAATATTGCAGATGAGTGCAGAAAGCAGTAAACTAAGGAAGCTAATCCTGGTATTTCCTATGAAAACTCTTACCTTCCCTTTCTAAATAATGTTTCTAAATATCCTATTCTGATTCACTATATGGAATTAAATGATAATGCTTCTGAATGTAAGAACTATCTACTCTATTTCTTCATCAGTGTCATCAACAGAAATTTCTAGAGAGAGCTGTTTTTTTTTAATTAGGAACACTTTTATTCAAAGGGCAGATTATACCTTGCATTTTGGAAAACTACACCAAAACCTTAAGAAAATAGATTAATTTTCTTACAGGATGCAGAAAATGTCATACAATCTGGACAAGGTCAAATGGAATCTTGTTCAATCATCAAAGATTTGGAGGTAATATTTAAAATCTGGTATGCACACTATTATATATAAAGTAGAAAACCAATGAGGACCTACTGTAAAGCACAAGGAACCATATGAAATATATTTTTTAACTTTTTATTTTATATTGAAGTATAGCTGATTAGCAATGTTGTGATAGTTTCAGATGGACTGCTATGCTCAACATTTTGTAATAACTTATACGGGAAAAGAATCTAATATATATATATATTAGGGCTTCCCTGGTGACTCAGACAGTGAAGAATCTGCCTGCAATGCAGGAGACCCAGGTTGGATCCCTGTGTTGAGAAGATCGCCTGGATAAGGGAATGGCATCTCACTCCAGTATTCTTGCCTGGAGAATTCCATGGACAGAGGAGCCTGGGGGGCTAGAGTCCATAGGGTTGTAAAGAGTTGGACACGGCTGAGTAACTGACACTAAATGAATATATATATGTGTATAAACTGAATCACTGTGCTATACACCTAAATTAACATAGCATTGTAAATCAACTATACTAAAATTAAAAAAATTAAAAATGAAAGGTGTTGCACATGCTTTAAAAAAAAAAAACCTGCTATGCTCAGTACTGAATCTCAAATGGTATATACAAACTCATGAAGTTGTTAAAATGTATCTTATTAGCCTGGCCAGTCCTAATCATGCAGATCTGTGGTGTGCTCCAGGAATCTGCATTTGTCCTGAGGACTTCTACTTGATTCTGACATAGATGGCCTCAGGAATATATTTGAGAAACATTGATCTAGCCCCAGACTCTCATTATATGAGGTCTCAACTTCACAGAAATGGTAATTTATGTCAGGTCTAAGTCTCAAGCTCAGTTTTCAGATTCTCATCATTTCCAAGGGGCCTTCCTACGTGATTGTCATGTTGGTCAATTAAAAAATCTGCTATTGCTATTCATTTTTTGTTATCCTTATTTTTTGATTCAATTTGGTCTCCAACTACTGAAATAAGGAAAGAAATGCCTAAAAAATTTTTTAAAATTCTCATATTTAGCTGTATTCTCTTTCATTTTTTTCTTTACCTTTAGACATGAATGGGTTACCTCTCTGGAGAAAAGCCAAACTCAACCTTAAATACCAGAAAGATCCACAATCTCTACCTCCTCATCTCCACTGAGTACTTTTTTATTTGGTTTTGCAGTTAATCTGTATGCCTATAAACTTTTCACATCACACAACCTCCACACTCCCCCCTATAATTACAGACAGCACGATCAACTCACTTTCATATCAGCACAGTGCAGCTGTGCAACGTAACGGTTTATTTAAAACTGAATAGGTTCGTCAAGCAACGTTTGAGGGGTGGGCAAAGAGAGAAACAAAGCTTTCACTCTCCTTTTGGGCTTTGTTAAAAATGACAGCTCAGCTGATAGTGTTTTCTGAAAACAAGGCAAGTCCTGATAGAGGGGACAACTCCCATTCCCATCAGACCATCACAAGTGGTGATTTGGGACAGCTTTCCTAGCTGGGGATAGGGAGTAAGGACTTCTGACCCTGTCACTGCTGCTAATTTTAGACGTCGTTCTCTTTGCTCTGTGTTCATGACAACGTAAGTCTAATCACTGTCTCTTGAGCTGAGCCCACTGAACTCGTTGTATTATGATGGAGGTAATTCTTAAGAGGTCATTATCTCAACCAACATTTTCCACTCAGTTTCTCTTTCTCATCTTCAAGATAAACACTATGGAGCTTGTTTATTATATATACGTTGTTTTATTAATTAAAGTACTTCAGATTACAGAAGACATGACAAAAAAGAGAGCAGACACATACACTCCACCCAATCTTAAATAAACTCTTGGACGTTTTCCTAATACTGGCTTCAAAATTATTTTTAAGACAGTAAAACATTACAAATATAGCAAAGTTCCTTGTTTCTCCAATCCTTTTTTCTTTCTTTCTTCCCAGAGATAATCATTTTCACTAAATTTGATATTTACCATTTCAATATTCATATTTCTATTCTATAATTATATATGTATATATTCCAAATAAAGAGTTTGCAAGCTTTCAAACATCACTGTCTGTATATAATTCTGCTTTTTTCATTCAGGATTGTTCTGGAGATTTATTTCTACTGATACATATTGTTGTTTAGTCGCTGAGTCATGTCTGACTCTTTTGCTACCTCATGGACTGTACCCTGCCAGTCTTCTATCCATGGGATTTTCCAGGCAAGAATACTGGAGTGGGTTGTCAGTTCCTTCTCCAGGGGATCTTCCCAATCCAGGGATCAAACCTGTCTCCTGCATTGGCAAGCAGATTCTTTACCATTAAGTCACTTGGGAGGCTCACTGATGTGTATAGCTCAAGGTTATTTGTGTTAAATACTACATACTATTTTATTGTATGTATTTCATTATCAATTTTTTATTAAATTATTTATATAGTTTGAAAAGTATAAAAATGAAAGTGCTAGTTGCTCAGCCATGTCTGATTCTTTGTGACCCCATGGATGGTAGCCCACCAGGCTCCTCTGTCCATGGAATTCTCCAGGCAAGAATACTGGAGTGGGTTACCATTCCCTTCTCCGGGTGATCTTCCTGACCAAGGGATTGAACCTGGGTCTCCTCCATTGCAGGCAGATTCTTTACCATCTGAGCCATTAGGAAATAATATTACCAACTCTGTTGTGTTGGGGGTGTGTCTCATTTTGTGTATGTGTTAGTTTCTCTTAGATATCTTTAGCGAGTGTAGCTGCTCTGCTGAATAATATGCACAAATTCTAAACAACGAGATCTTTCCAGAGCGAATGTTCTGATTTACACACCCAAGAACAGTGTCTGAGTTCTCCTCATGCTGTACAGCTATTCCACCCCTAGGTTCACGATATATTCCTTTCTGCTCCACTATGTAGCAGCTGCTGAATTTCCCCTTGAAAATCAAAATCAATCTTCCCATCGGTGGTGGTTTCTAAATGTCTGCAAATTCTTCCTCTGAATGGTAGAGTCTAATTCTATCTAATGGGCTGGCTTTAGTGACCCACTCTCATGAATAGAATGTCGCACAAATGACATATAGATCATGAAAGGTGATAAGGCTCCCACCTGAGCGTCAGCTCTCGGTCTTTGAGCCATACTAGCTGAAGGTGAGTAGAGCAGAGAGAGACCTCCCAGCTAAACCCTGCTCACATTTCAGATTTGTGAGCAAAATAAATGGTATCTTTATAGTACTACATTTTGGGACGGTTTATTTCTCAGTATCAAAGGGCACATTTAGAGGACACATTTTGGTACTTGAAAGCAGGCTGCTGCCATAATACAAATTAAAAATATGTGGCAGTGGCATTGGAACTGGATTATGAGTGGGTTCTGGAAGGATCAGGAGGGCAATGTTAGTGAAAGCTTAAGAACCTTGAATAGACTGTTAGCAGAAACTGATGGCCCAGGAACGGGCCATTGGTGAAGGCTTAACAGAAAGCGAGGAAAACATTATTGCAAGCTGGCAAAAAAGGAGGCTCTTGCTCTGTGATGGTGGAAAGTTTAACAATACTGTCACCTGCAGTAACATGGAAAATAGAAAATATACTCAATGAAATGGCTGACCTAACTAAGGATAATTTTAGGTACAGTATTTAGGGTATCTCCTGGCTTCTTCTAGCTGCCTATAGTAAAATGCTGGAAGAAGGAGAGATAAGCTGAAAAAAGAAATGTTAAGGAGCCAAAATTTGCTTCATTTGAAAATCAAAAACAAACTGTTCTTTATCGCCAGTCTTTCCAGATGGCAAACAATGCTAAACTTAAAAAATAACTTCTGGGTAGATATGAAATCCAGGTTCCTGTCAGGAATACAGCCTAAAGATTAAGACTAGGCCATGAGCTTAAAACCTTTGATATAAACTAAAAAAGATTTAATTTGGCAGAAGTTCCTCTAATAATATTACAGGTATGTCTCGTAGATTTTTTTTCTAATATTAAATAGAACTTCTAAGAATCTTAAAGGTGTTGTCTCATAGAGTCTTAAAGCAACCTCAATTTAAAGAAAGATTCATCTTCAAGAGATTTAAAAGTATGACTTTTGCTAATGGAATGAAGTCAGTGTCATAGAGAGTTTAAGGAATGGTTTTGGTAGAAACAAGACCAACTTAAACTGAGACAGTACAAAATTAAAAGTTTTTGATCCCTGAATGACAGGAAAAGGCCAGAGAATCTCTTAGCTACAAACACTGGCAATTTCTTATGGAAAAGAAACAATGACTCAGAGAGTCGACTGAGAGTTCAGAGGGCAGAGTCAAAAGCTGTGGAGAATCATTTCCAGTCATCAGAGCAGAGCTCTAACCAAAATTATGGGAATTTGTGCCTGGCTGCATTCCAGAATTACTGTGGGCTAGAAACTCTTGAGTATCTCTAATATCCCTCATTTGTGAACAGGATGGTTTATGGAAGCTATCTTATCCACGTCCAGCCATTGTACATTGGATGTGTGAACGGCGGATAACTTGTTTCTAGTTTACAAGTCTTCATATCAAGAACTGTTTTGAAGGAGCTATACTTGAATCGCAAGCATGAAGCCTTATCTGTATCAGTATCTGGTTAGATGATGAAGTTCTAGACCTAAGGTCAGAAACTTTATGTCATAATAGATGAGAATTTGGGAGAATACTGAGAAAGGATGGATGTATTTAGCATGTGTGTGTGGGTCAGTCGCTCAGTTGTGTCTGACTCTTTGTGACCCCATGGACTGTAGCTTGCCAGGTCCTTCTGCCCATGGAATTCTCCAGGCAAGAATACCGGAGTGGATTGTCATTCCCTTCTCAAGGGGATCTTCCAGACCCAGGGATCAAACCCAGGTCTCCTGCATTGCAGGCAGATTCTTTACCATCTGAGTCACCAGGGAAGCACTTGTGCATGCAGTAGGAATGTAAATAATTTATGGAAAGAGGATAGACTGATACTTTAAAAATGCCCTTGGGACATCCCTGGTGGTCCAGTGGTTAAGACTCCTCACATTAAATGCAGGGGGTTCCATCACTGGTTGGGGGATTAAGATACCACAAGCTGCAATGATAAAAAAAGAAAAATGCTCTCCAGTTCTTTAAGAGTCTTCTCATTAAATGGAATTAAATTAATTCTTCTCTTGAACTTGGGCCACCTGAGTGACCTAAATTTAACAAATAGGATGTGGTAGAATTGAACTTATATTTTCCAAAGCAAGGTTGCTGTTGTTCAGTTGCTAACTCATGTCCAACTCTTTGCAACTCCATGAACTGCAGCATGCTAGGCTTCCCTGTACTTCACCATCTCCTGAACCTTGCTCAAATTCATGTTCATCAAGTTGGTGATGCCATACAACCATCTCATCCTCTGTTGTCCCCTTCTCCTCCTGCCTTCAATCTTTCCCAGCATCAGGGTCTTTTCCAGTGAGTCAGTTCTTTGTATCAGGAGGCCAAAGTACTGGAGTTTCAACTTCAGCCTCAGTCCTTCCAATGAATATTCAGGACTGATTTCCTTTAGGATGGACTGGTTGGATCTCCTTGCAGTCCAAGGGACTCTCAAGAGTCTCTCCAACACCACAGTTCAAAAGTGTCAATTCTTTGGTGTTCAGCTTTCTTTGTAGTCCAGCTCCCACATCCAAATATGACTACTGAAAAAACCATAGCTTTGACTAGATGGACCTTTGTTGGCATGAAATGGTAAAGGCCCAGAATAAAACCTTATAATTTATCAATGGAAGGATCTTCAAATCATCTAGTGCAGTGGTTTTCAAGTTTTTTTTTTTTTTTTTAACTGCGAGCCATAGACAGGAAATGTTTTACATACATGCATAATTACAAAACAAAAATGTTTAACAGAACAATGTTTATACTTAGTATTTATGATGACATTTGACATTTTTTTGCTCTGCTCTCTTTTAAATTTTAGAGAGGCTGATGGAAACATATATTTATTTTAAGATTTTCTAGTAAGTTGTGACTTGCTGTTTGTAAAACATGGATCAGGTGTAACCCCTTTACATTCTGGAAAAGAAACTAACTATAGAAACCAAGAGACTTGCTCAGAGTCCCACTACTCATAACTAGGGTTCAGGTCCATGAACATCCATTGTACACAGTACAATTAGGATGGAACCATGGTAGTTAGACCTGAGAGTGACTTTAGAGGAGAAATAAGACAAAGTGATTGGGAAAAATCAAATTCAACTGCAGTTTTATTCTTGGTTAATTGGGTAAACTAATTTTCCATTAAATACAGGTATCTGAAGAAGGAATTATCTTGGGATAAAGTTATGAGTTCGCATTGAGGTTAAGAGGGGAGTGTGTATGTGCGTGTGTGTGTCCTGCATTTCCAGCTAACGTAAAGGTATCACTTTTTGCAACATGCTTCTTTATTTGGATGGGAAGTTTCCCAAAATGCATCACACATTTCTTAGTCTCTGAAAATAGGGTACACTAAACATAATTCAGTTCAGTTCAGTCACTCAGTCATGTCCGACTCTTTGCGACCCCATGAACCGCAGCATGCCAGGTCTCCCTGTCTATCACCAACTCCCGGAGTTCACCCAAACTCATGTCCATCGAGTTGGTGATGCCATCCAACCATCTCATTCTCTGTCATCCCCTTCTCCTGCCTTCAATCTTTCCCAGCATCAGGGTCTTTTCCCATGAGTCGGCTCTTCACATTGGATGGCCAAAGTATGGGAGCTTCAGCTTCAGCATCAGTCCTTCCAATGAATATTCAGGGTTGATTTCCTTCAGGAATGACTGGTTTGATCTCTTTGCTGTCCAAGGGACTCTCAAGAGTCTTCCCCAGCACCACAATTTGAAAGCATCAGTTCTTTGCTTCTCAGCCTTCTTTATGGCCCAACTCTCATATCTGTATATGACTACTGGAAAAATGATAGTGTTGACTATATGGACCTTTCTTGGCGAAGTGATGGTTTGAAAACAAAAAAGCAAGGTCATAAAAGGCAATACAGTTTTCACCTGATGTTCTCTTTTCGGGTATCTGACCTGTTGAAATCCTGCCATCATGCTGTGAGAAAGCCAAGAAAAAATATGAAAGGCTACATCGAGATATTCTGATTTCAGACCCAGCTGAGGTACCAGGCTACAGCCAGCATCAACCACCAGACATATGAATGACTGAGCTTTCAGTTGATTCCACACAATCCCTCCCCACCCCCAGACTTGGAACATCTCTGAGTGGAACAGAGATAAAATGCCTCCACTGAGCTTGACCAGTTGAAAACTTTTGAGCAAACGGGATGTTATAGTTTCTTCAAGTCACTGATTTGGGGGTGACTTATTACACAGTAATATATAGCTCAAACACCAGGAAATATAGCAGCCCTGTTCTTGGCATGGGGACTGTCAGCTTTCAGTTCAATGTAACCATTATCATGCATTCCGGTGGAAACACTCCTTTCTTAGTAACTTCGACTTCTAAATTAGCACCAACAAAGCTTAAAGATGGAAAACCAACTGTTTTCTAGTGTACTATTTGGTGTAATCAGTGCTACTCCTACCTCTACCCTTTAGTTATTGGGCTCATGTGCTCTGGTAATGTGAGAAATGGCGTCATCTATTTGTTGATGGCACAAAATATGCAGCACATCTTATGGAAATAGAGTTGCCAGATTTAGCAATTAAAAGTATAGGATGCTCAGTTAAATTTGAATTTCACATAAACAAAGAGTTCTTCTTAACATAAGCATGTCCCACGCAAAATTTAGTGTATACTTATACTAAAAATTTTTCATCTGATATTCATATTTAACTGGGTGTCCTATTTTTTATCTGAGAACTCTATGTAGAATAAATACCCAACTTCAGAAAATGTTACCCCCAGCTGGCTGTCCTAGGGGTAACATTTTATAAAGCTAGATTCTCTGGACAATGAAGTATATGCTATATGTGCATGCTAAGTCAATTCAGTTGTGTCTAATTCTTTGTGACCCTATGGACTGTAGCCCACAGGCTACTCTGTCCATGGGATTCTCCAGGCTAGAATACTTTAGTGAGTTGGCATGCCCTCCTCCAGGGGATCTTCCCAACTCAGATCAAACCCACATCTCTTATGCCTCCTGCATTGGTAGGTGGGGGTTCTTTACCACTAGTATCACCTGGGAAGCCCTTAGGTTATATGCAGTGAAATCTATTAATATATGACCACTACCTCGCTTCTTTTACTAGTCATTTTGCTAAATGATTAGTCAAAATACTATCATAAAATATATTTTGCAGAGAATAAGGCATTTAGTAAATAGATTGATGGAGATGAACTCAGAAGAACTGTGAGTAGTTAAAGAAAAATCTTATTTGGGAATGTTTATTCAAGGAAAGGTAAATACCTTCCTTTGGATAATGGTTCAGGTCCAGTTTAATAAAACTGCCTTTATGCGGGCTGTTACTCCTGGGCCATGGCTCTGTTTTAGCACCTGAAGAAAGACCCCAAAGCACAAGTAAATTGAGAGAATAGATCCCTCAGATGCATTGCACATACTCAGGCTGCACTGTGACCTCTCCCTCAAATAGATCCTAGGCCCTCAAAAAGTTCACTGAAAAAGAAAAAAACAGTTAGCCCAGTTTAAGGATGGTACTGTCCAGAGTGGACTATGATAGCATTACAGTCCCACACAGGATTGCCTTGAAGGGCAATGGGGCAGGGAAAGCCTCTCAGGTCTAGACTTCAGGCAAGTTCTTTTTCTTTTCTTTTTTGGAAAATACATGGATAAGGGGTATGGATTATATGGATGAGTGAACAGACAGTGGCTAACCTTTTGTCTAGGGTGTCAGGGACTTCAAATGTATAAGACTGTAGATGAGGACGTTATTTCTACATAAGTGTGAAGAAGAAGTATGTGGATGTTTCTATGAGAAAGGCTCTTAAGGGTCAGGTAGAGAAGAAACTATTTTGCAAATATTATTTAGCCTCTTTCTACTGACCCTTTAGTGCTTGCTTGCTTGCCTGCTTGGTGGAGCAAGGATTAATAAAGTGACAAATTGTCGGGGTTCGGAGTTATATTGTTGTATTAGTTAGAGTAGATTAGGCAGTGGTAAAAAAAAAAATCCCCATATTTATAATGATCCAAACATAATGAAATTGTATTTATCGTGGTCATCACCATTCAGGGCACACTATTTTGGTAGGTAGGTGGCTCAGTCCCATGAAAAGACTTCCATGTTTACTGGAGCGTATGCTAACTTTTTCTAGTGAATATGTAAGAGAATATGGTCAGGGCAGTCTATTTAAACAGCAACAGAATGCTATAGTTACCAAGCAAATAGAGAATCAAATAATGTCGAGAGTCCTGCGTGGGTGAGTGCTAAGTCGCTTTAGTTGAGTCCAACTCTTCGTGACGCTATGGACCGTAGCCTGCCAGGCTCCTCTCTAGGCAAGAATACTGGAGTGGGTTGCCATGCCCTCCTCCCCAGAGAGCATCAAGTCCCCTGTCCACTTGCCCCAGCGGCCTGAGATGAAGCCTGTGGATGTCGGGAGACCTGTCATTCGGCCCCCTGAGCAGAAAGCACCCCCACCGGGGGCCCCAGACAAGGACAAACAGAAACAGGAGCCGAAGATGTCAGTTGCACCCTAAAAGGACCTAAAAATCAAGAACATGGGCTCCTGGGCTAGCCGGGTGCAGAAGCATCCCACCGCCCCGTCCTCCACAGGTAAGTCCTCGAGTGACAGCTTCGAGCAATTCCGCCGGGCGGCCCGGGAGGAGGGGCGCGAGAAGGCCCTGAAGGCGCAGGCTGAGCACGCAGAGAAGGAGGAGGAGAAGGAGCGGCTGCGGCAGGAGCACAGGAGGAGCCAGGAGGACGAGGATGCGCTGGAGCAGGCCCGGTGAGCCCGCGAGCAGGCACGTGGGCGCCAGGAAGAGACGCAGCGGCTGTTCCTGACGAACAGCAGCCGCAGCAGCCGCCACAGGCAGCTGCCGGAACCGCCCCCGCCGCCCCCCAGGCCCGGAGCTGCCAGCCCCAGTCCATGCTGGACTCGCAGAGAGAGTTGGCCCGGAAGCAGAAGCAGAAGCGAAGGTGCCAGGAAGTGACGGCATCTACCATTGACGTGAATTTCCAGAGTGATCTGTTGTCAATATTTGAAGAAAGTCTTTCATGAGAGCACCTGGGTGACTTCTGACTTTGATTTCCTGGCAAAACGTCGACTCTCCATATGTTAGGGGCAGCCGTGGAGGCAGTAGCAGCGGCGAAGGGGTATCTCCAAGCCTGGCTCTCCTGCATGCTCTGCCTGGGGCGGGCCGGATAGGCAGCTGAGGATGGCAGAGCCTGGCTGCCTTATAGCCAGCCGGACGTCCTGTTACCTCCCACGGGACATGCCTCGCCATGAGCGAGTGCCGGCTAGACCCAAGCCCCGAGTCCCCGGGTGTGGAGCAGAGGCCCTTCTCTTGGCCAAATATCTACGCAGTATGCACAGGACATTGTTGCTCCTGCCACCGTGACTGGTTTACTGTCCCCAAGACGTGACGTGCGTGACGTGCGTGATGTGCGTGACGTCCTGCCCGCCGGGAGTCCTTCTCCACACCCCAGCTGCCGCTCCCCACGCCCAGGAGACCAGGGCAGGCCTGCAAGAGCTGGAAGTGCCAAGGGCGCTGGCCCACCCCCTTGGTGGCACTGACTTTGACTTGAATAGACCCCGCTCTGCACCCCCTGCCCCCCCCCCCCCCAAAGCCTTTAATCGAGAGCCACTCTCTGTAAGTGTTTGCTTGTGCAAAAGGGAATAGTGCTGTGGAGGTGTGTTTGTGTTCATGGCAATCTGGAGCGAAGTGACTGTCACACTTGTGTGGGCTGGTCTCGCCTGGCGAGTAAGGCCACCAACCAGTTCCTTCCCACTGGAAGGAACCAACCAGTTCCTCCCCACCTGTGTTTCTGGGTTTGTTATTGTTGTTGTTGGATCTTATTTTTAATTCTTTCTTCTCCTCCAGACACGATGGTACTGCTTGTCTCTGAAATGGTGTGATCATCTCCTCATTGAGCGGCAGCTGCAACCGGGCAGCAGGTTGTGTGTGACTGTGGCTGTACTGTGTAGTAAAACATAGTTGGCATATCTTTGTTTGAAGTTTGTTGGTGACTCCACCAAACTGGTGTAAAAACAGCTCAAAAAAAAAAAAAAAAACCCCAAAAAACAAAACCCACACACAAAAAACAAAACATACAAAACACACACAAAAAACCTGTATTTTACTCTTTCAAACTTTACTATTTTTAATTATAAAACTGGAAAACTGCGTTTTCTTATCCTTGTTTCCTCACTACATTCATTGGTTTCTTCTTTTTATTTTCAAGGTAAAATCTGTTTTGAATTTTTTTTTTTTTAATCAGAAAAGGAAGGGCCATGGGATGAGGCGGGCACAAGGGCCATAGGCCACAGACTGAGGTGGCAACTCCCTGCCCGGCGCTTGGCCCAACCAACCAGCTGCTCCTTCCCTAACTTTTTTTTTTTTTACTTTTGTAATTGGAGCCCTTGGTGAGGTTACAGGTGCCATGAAAACCCACTCTACACCATGATGTTGGCACCTCAGTGTTGGCCAAACTCTGGAGTCATTGGTTTGACTTTCATATGATGAATATGCATTTGGTCTGTACTGATCATGGAATAAACACATCTCTCTTTAAAGAAAAATAAAAATCTCCCCCATCCAGGGATCCAACCCAAGTCTCATGTGGCTCCTGAATTGCAGTTGGATTCTTTACCACTGAGCCACTGGAGAAGCCTGCCTAGAGTCCTACAAAATTGTCATTCAGTAGCAATGGCACTTTGAAATTTATTTTTGATATATTTTGAGTCTTTTAATCTTTTCAAATATTCCATCAATGACTCTACTATTTGAAATTATTCCTAGAACACTGAGAGGTTGATAACCATTGGCATAAATACGAGTGATATGTCAACATGCCCATCTTATTTGCTAAACTGTTCATTTCCCTAGAAGAGTAAAAATTTTGTCCTTGATTCCTAGTTTTTCAGATAGTGCATAATAGAGTGAAGGTTCAATAAAATTAACCTTCAGTTGATTAACCTCAGTGACTCCCACACTGAGGGGATTATGTATTCCTTTTAAACAATGTAAATGGAAGCAACAGCAAATCATCTGTCTGAGAAGATTGGGAAAAACATTGAAAACAGAATCCTGATGCCTTGGTATCTGTGCTCTCAACAAATGCCACAAAACCAGTTCTGCATTTGTTTCTCAGTTGAATTAAATCTGATCAGGGCATAGGAGACTTTGGTTTCAGATGAATATTCAGCTCATGAAAGGAAATCACTCTTGTCTCTGGGTGGAGTGTATGGAAAGCATCATGAGAAACAAAGAAAATAAACTCTTCACTACATTATCTTTTTATAAGATGCAGAAAGAGTGCTTTAAACCCCACTGTATAGGAAACTGCTTAAAAAATAGAAAAAGAGTTTACTATATGCATTAGGCAAATTCAATTTGCACATAAATTAGAAACTTGAGTAGCAACAATTCAAAGAGTGATGAAGAAAAGCTACTGTATCAGCAGGTTTACAATCTACCCAGTTTGGTATCTTGACTGAGTTATAAATAATGAAACCTCAATCTGTTCTTCAAAGATATTTTGTGAATAGTTTAGAATTTTTAGAGCATGCGTCATAGGTTCAGAAATAAAGTCTAATCAACTGAAGGGGAATGTACTAGCACAAAAACATTCTGACTTCATAAAATTTCTTCTGTGTGCTGATTAAAATGGGTCATGCTCACACCTAGAAAACACTGCTAATTTTTAAAGATGTATTTAGTTTCAGGTTAAAGGTTTTTCATGAACAGTGTATGTCACTTGGAGAAAAGGCTTTTGTTTTATGGCTTTCATATTATTTGACCAGTGTTTTCTCAGTCCTTGTTTATTTGTCAGAAATACAGACAGATGAGTCTTGTATTTTTCAAAAACAGATTCCAATTTCTTCTCTGATGTTATTTCTGAAATAAATCCTGTATAAAGTGAGATTTTAAAGTCACCGAAAATATAGTACTTAAAATTCTTTTAGAGAGAAGGTTGTGTGGCGATCAAACCACAGAAGGGCAGAATGACTTGCAATGGCTCTACAGGAGTAGTAAATTGCATGAGTCACATTTAATTTTTCCATCACGTGTCTTCCACTGAGAAAAGTGTAACTTCCTATGCTGGAGAAAAGGCTGGAAGAGAACTGTGATAATTTATGCCAGACAGGATTTAGAGAATTCTGATATGGTAGATATTGCTAGCTCTTCACCAAAATCTGTTTCCTCTTCTTCCTGGATACACATCTAGTACATTTCCCAGCCTGACTTGCAATTACATGTGGGCATTTGATTTTCATCTAACTGGTAGAATGTGAATGGTATCTCCAAGTAAGGCCCATAAAATCTCCCCTGAGGGCTCCTCCAGGTTGTTTGGCCTTCTGCCTACTGGATGTAGACAGTGATAAGACTGTAGAAGAGGCACCAGAAGATGGAAAGGTTATTGTTAAGCCAATCACCAAGTAGAAGACAACTCCCTGTTGACAAAGAACATTTTTATCTTTTGTCTATTAGGGAATGAGAAATATACATATGTATTTATGTATAATTATATACAAATGCCTTTATTTTATATATTTAATATTATTATATTTGTTTATATATGTTTCTAATACTTTTAGTATTAACCTATCTTACCACATTCCACTACTTTTGCCTGGAAAATTCCATGGACTGAGGAGCCTGGTAGGCTACAGTCTGTGGGGTCGCAAAGAGTCACACATGACTGAGCAACTTCACTTCACTTATTTTACCACACCAGGTTAAAATAATTTTCTTGAATCTTAATGTGAAAATAGAAAAAAATCTTAATAGTTTGCTTATAAAACAAATTCTGCAGGTTTCACTGGGGCTTCCTTGTTAGATGCTTTAACAAGTGTTAACTGTGGGCAGATAGATAATGAATTTTGGAGCATTGGGAGATTAGGATATGCTTTAGAAAAAGCAGAGACTTAGTGGGGTGGTATCTGGATTTCTCAGAGTTTCCTATTTTATTTCCTAGAATTTTCAGGTTTTCAAAGCTTTGGATCTGCATACTATAATGTAAAGACTCATTCCAAAAGTAACAAGGAAACAGTTTCTCTTTTGTAGAAAACTCTTACACATCTTCATTTGTATGCAATGTTTTGTTGTCATGTATTTTTTGTTGCTGTCACTGATATGCTAATGATATGCTATTGCTATCTGGAATGCATTCAGCTACACACTACTGATTTCATTTTTGTGCAGAGAAGCAAAAACCTGAGACTTTAGCAATAATTACAATCTTCTGCTTAGTGAAGAAAGGCCGGGAGGCACAGATTTAGATATACATACAAAAAAAGAGAGAGAGAGAAGAGAATGGTGATAATCTTATTAAACTTGAATGTTTCATCTCCTTTGAGTCTTCCTGTTGCAGAGTGAAAATTTTGGTAGGTACTTGTCAGATTTTAATTTTGTTGTGGATTTACTACCAACCCAATACTTCTTTAGGAAATTTTTTTTTTAAAGGAAACTGCTGATATTGAAGCAAATCAGAAATTGAAACTTCAAAAAAAATTTATATTAGTATACTCTTAACTAAAATGAAAATTATTCTGTTTCTCACCATCCTTGTTAAAGAATTAAAATGCATGACCATATGATGGAAATATATATGTGTGTGCATGTGTGTTTTTATGTATGTGTATATATATATATACATATATATTCTTCATTATTTAACATTTAATTTTTTAAACAATCCTCAGAGAAAATTCCATACTTTGGAATAAGACTCTACACATATCCTTGTGTTTCAGTCATCCTCACAGCAGAATGATGCAAAACATTCAGAGACATTTAAGGCTTTCCTGTGGCTCAGTGGTAAAGAATCTGCGTGCCAGTGTAGGATATGTGGGTTCGATCCCTGGGTAGGGAAGATCCAGGGATGGCAATCTACTCCAGTATACTTACCTGAAAAATCCCACAGACTGAGGAGCCTAGTGGGCTACAATACATGGGGTTGTAAAGAGTCAGGCATGACTTAGAAACTAAACAACAGAGACGTTTAGTGAGAGCCAACTGCAGTGGCCCAAAAGACAATGTGCTAACTGGTGAAAAAATAGGTATGAATAAGACATACTCACTGCCTTCACTCTCTAGCGAAGCTCCCTTTGACTCACCGGAAGAGAAAGTTGTCAACATACTTTCTACCTTATTGAAGACAAGTGAACACTTTCCTAAGACTTTTATTACATATTGGCTAAACTAAATACTATATTTCCATCTATTATGAAGTTGCATAAACTGTGGCTTCGGAACTAGAAAGTTGGGTCACATTCTGAGTTTCAACATATGAAACTTTGTTTTGGGTTAATTCTGTGCAGGCATATTATTGAGTCTTACTCTGTCTCAGTTTCCTCATCTAAAAATATGTATAATAAATAAACTTAATATATGTAAATGACTTAGCAAGCACTGAATACATGGTGATGAGCGATTAAAAATAGTAGTGCTTGAAAGAAAGAGGAAGAATATTATCTACCATTTTGAAGTACTGAGCAAATAACTAAAAAAATTAACTTGTTTTTGTATAAATTGTACAGATTGCATTTTCAGCATATGCAATTTCGTTGACCTCTTATGAACCTCATTTGAGGTCAAAAAGCTCACTCACGTTTTCCAGAAGGAAAAGCTGAATTTCAAAATGGTTGAGATATTTACCCAAGATCATCAAGCCATTAAGTGGCAGGGATTAAGGTTTTGATCCAAATGCATGTGACTCCACCACACTTCACAGTCCTTAATGAGAAATTAAACTGCTAAGCACTAGCAAAATACACAAATGTCTGAAAAAAAATTACCAGACTATCTAAGTCAAAATCAAAATTGCCTCATCTTTAAAGTTAGATTCTTTAAATATCAGTTTCCACTTATGGGCCACTGTTGGGTATATTCTAAAGATAAGAGCTAGAGGGTGTGAACTGTCCTACCTGCAATGTGGTCCTGGGGCCTTCCTCTATAATCTTTGATGTGACTCATGCTTTTTGAAGTAGATAAGCCATTCATTCATAGCTGTTGTTGTTGTTGGATTGCTAAATTGTGTCCAACTCTTTATAACCTCATGGACTGTAGCCCTCCAGGTCCCTCTGACCATGGGATTTCCCAGGCAAGAATACTGGAGTGGGTTGCCATTTCCTTCTCCAGGGGATCTTCCTGACCCAGGGGTTGAACCTGGGTCTCCTGCATTGGCAGGTGGATTCTTGACTGCTGAATCACATAGAATTTTAGAGCCCACCTAAAACATAACTATTTGCACTTAAATATCTGGGTGCACTGAGACTGGGAGTTAATAATCCCATGACCTACAGTTTATAAGTGTGTGGCTGTGTAAGCCTTAGAGTGGAAGGAGGCGTAGCAGTGGGTTGGGAATCACAGCTATGGCTATGACTTGAGAGAAATGGCTCCCTTTGAGTGAGGTACAAGTAGCTTTATTCTATGATCAGAAAATCTTATTCTCTTTCTTATTCTTCCATTGTCCCTGAATTAAAATAATCCCCTTTCCAGTCACCAATCCCCTACTCCCAACATTTCATTTTGGACTGATAAAGATCCACTTACTCCTTTGATAAAAGAAAGGGCTTCTGCATTTAATAAAGAGGACCAATTATTGTTTAAGAGGTGCTTTTCCGATTGAGAAAGGGATCTTACATTCAAATAATTAAGATATGGTACTAATTGAATGGAACATGATGTTTCATTTCCTTACTACTAAAGATTTTTGTAACGTTTAAGGTCCTTTGAATATTTAATAAGAATACAAGTTTACCGCCTACTCCCTCAATTCATTGAAATTCAGAAAAACAAAGACAAGAGTATCTAACAATTGTCTAAAAGGGATTATTAGATCTTTTCTAAAGGATATTTGGGAATCCTTAAACTGTGAAAGTGGTTCTTATGTTTCACAAGGCAGCCACTCACTAGTTATTTACCTCAAATTAGAGATTTCTTAAAATTCTTTGTAAAATTCGACAGGTGCAGGTTGAGACAAGTGGCATTTAACAATTTGACTGTGGAGCACATTTTCCAAAGCTAAAAATGATGGCAAATGTGTATACATGATGCTTTAGGGAGTGCTATCCAATTGAGCTTTCTGTGATGAAGGAAATATTTTCTATCTACACTTTTCAATATGGTAGCTACCAGTCACATGTGGTTACTGAGCCCTTGAAATGTGGCTAGTGTAATTTTAATTAAACTTTAATTTAAAATTAAATTTAAATATGTAGCTAGTGGCTACTGTATTGAATGGTGCAGCTTGTGACTGTTTTTTAGTGATTTAAAATATGTCATTGTTTTTTAGTGATTTAAAGAGATGATAAAATTGAGGTAATAGGACTTTAAACTCTGGAAGATGATGGTATCAGCCAATTTACTTTCCTGCTAGTAGCACTTACTTATCAGATTTCCTTTCAGACTGAGACTTCTTAATAATTTCAAAGTAGAAAAAGAAAAGTGTTCTTTGTTTAAATATAGCCATTTAAGAAAATTGTTGCTACCATTTCCTGGCTGATTTAAATACTTTAACCTATCATTCATTTCTTTTCAGGGATAAATTTGTTTTCAGACTTCTATCCAATGATGGGGAGTCATGCTTCATAGGTCTGACAGGTTTCACATGAGAGCATGTTGACATATTTATTGGCTACCAATGGGTATAATAAAATGGGCAAAATGAACAAAGGATAAGGTAGTTCATGCAGCATGTAGTCCCATTATTTTGCAGTATAAAAAACCCTCATCTTATTGCAGATCAAAAAGCATTTCACAAATTCCCCAAACAAACATAAATAAGAGGAGAAACATAAAACTACATAACTCCATGAAATAATGTTCAGCAGCAGTGGGAACTGTAATGGTTCAGCATTAAGTCATTAGGATGAACAGAATCAGTGCATGAAGTCAAAAGTTATAAGAAACCAATCATCTGTCTCTATCCGTAATTCTCTTTCATCTCTGCATTGAGAGCCCTGCTTAAGAAGCAGCACATGGCACATGTCCTGGATGCCATGCCTGATACCAAAGACTGAGAAATGTGCCAGTCCCACTGCTCACAGGGAGTCCCTGTCTCACAGGAAGTTTGGATGTGAATCACTGTTGGCAATGTGAGGCTAAGAGATGATGGAAAAATCAAGGGAAACGAAGTTCTTTGGGATGGAGTATGGCACATCCAGGTGTGGATCAACAGCCAGTAAAGATTTTAACAACAACAACAAAAACAACATGTATTTTCTAAGAAATGTGAAAAAAACAACCAAGCTGTACTCAGAAAAACAGTTTTTTAGATTTCCCTTAAGTGGAAATTAAATTTTATCTTACAATCAAAAGAGTAGAGTTGACAATTGTTTTGCATATGTTGACAGAAATTTATTAGTTGATTTCCCAAATAAAACTTTTCTGAAGTCTTTGTGAACATATTTGGGAATTAATCATAAACAAGTAAAATTAAAGCATGTTATGTGAAATACAAAATGTAAAGAAATATTAGAATAATTCAGTTCATGGGTCTTTTTTCATAAAATCTCTAGATAGTCACCCTTATTTCTGTCATTGATATTAAGTGTTCACATATTGCAACACATATTTTAAGTATTCTGATTAAACCAGCAGAGATAGCTGTGGGAAGTAGCATTTTAATGTGGGAATCAATTTCATCTTCTTTTTCCCATCTTTGCATCCTTGTAATTTTTATCTGATAGACTGCCTTGACAAAAGTTCTTTTTAGTGGCTCTCAGCTTCTGATTTTATCTAACTTTTTATAAACAAGCAGAGTGCAGAAAATTAAACAGAAGTAACCACTTCGTGGGGCTTCCCAGGTGGCACTAGCAGTAAAGAACCCACCTGCTAATGCAGTTGACGAAAGAGACACAGGTTCGACCCCTGGGTCGGGAAGATCCCCTGGAGAAGGGTATGGCAACCCACTCCAGTATTCTTGCCTGGAGAATCCCATGGACAGAGAAGCCTGGTGGGCTACAGTCCATGGGGTCACAAAGAGTCAGATATGACTGAAGCAACTTGGCATGCACACATGCACAAGTACTTCATGAAGTAAGCTTATTTCTGTTAGCTGCAGGAAATAATACTAGAAAGCTTTATGCTGAATTCTTTTCCTGTTGTGGTAAAAAACAGATTATATTTATCACCTTAACCATTTCTAGGTATACAGGTCAGTAGTGTTTAGTGTATCCACACTGTTGTGCAACAGATCTCTAGAATGTTTTCATCTTGCAAAATTGAAACTCTATACCCATTAAATGCTAACTTCTCCTAGACCTTGGCAATCAACTTTCTATTTTCTGTTTCTAAGATTTTGACTACCTTAGATAGTTCGTGTGAGTGGAATCATACCCTATTTGTCCTTTTGTTACTGGCTTATCTCATTTGGTGCTAATGTTCTTGAGGTTCATTCATACTGCAGCATGTAATTGGGTTTCTTTTTTTAAGACTGCCTAATATTCCTTTGTATGTAATACATTTTCTTTATCCGTTCATCTGTTGATGGATATTTGAGTTGCTTGCACTTCTTGGCTATTGTCAATAATGTGATGAACATGGGTATATAAATATCTTTTCAAGATTCTACTTTGAATCTTTTTGGAAATACCTAGAAGTGGAATGGCAAGATTATATAGTAATTCCATTTTTAATTTTTTGAAGAACTGCCATGCTACTTTCCATAATAAATGCACCATTTTACATTCCCACCAACCGTGAACAAATATTACAATTTCTTCACAAACTTACCAACACTTGTTATTTTCTGCTCTTTTGACAGTGGCCATGTGAGATTGGACCATAAAGAAGGCTGAGCACTAAAGAATTGATGCTTTTGAACTGTGGTGTTGGAGAAGACTCTTGAGAGTCCCTTGGACAGCAAGGAGATAAAACCTGTCAATCCTAAAGGAAATCAATCCTTGAATTCATTGAAAGGACCTGTTCTGAAGCTGAAGCTCCAACACTTTGGCCACCTGAGGTGAAGAGCCAATCATTAGAAAAGACCCTGATACTGGGAAAGACTGAAGGCAAGAGGAGAGGGGGATGACAGAGGACAAGATGGTTGGGTGGCCTCACTGACTCAATGGACACGAGTTTGAGCAAACTCCAGGAGGTGGTGAAGGACAGGGAAGCCTGGAGTGCTGCAGTCCATGGGGTTGCAAAGAGTAGACATGACTGGGTGACTGAACAGCAACAATCCTAGTGGATGTGAAATGATATCTTATTGTGGTTTTGATTTGCATTTCTCTTATGATTACCTTTGTTGAGCATGTTTTCATATGCTTGTTGATTATTTGTATATCTTTTCCGGAGAAAAGAAAAAGAAAGTGAAGTTGCTCAGTCATGTTTGACTCTGCAACCCCATGGACTGTAGCCCACCAGACTCTTCCATCCATGGAATCTTCTAGGCAAGAGTACTGGAGTGGGTTGCCATTAAACATCTATTCAATTCTTTGTCCATTTTTCAATAAGGTTTTGTTGTTATTGACGTATCTTATGATGTTAGATATTAACTTCCTGGTGATGAGCAAATATTTTCTCTCATTCCAAACTTTGTCTTTTTACTCTGTTGGTTGCTTCCTTTGTTGTGCAGAAGTTTTAAGTTTGATGTAGTTTCTATTTTTGCTTTTATTGCCTGAACTTTTGGTGTCATATCCAAGAAATCATTGCCAAATCCAATGTCCTAAAGCTTTTCTCCTCTGTTTTCTTCAAAAGTTTTATAGTTTTATGTCTCACATTTATATCTTTGATCCATTGTGAGTTAATTTTTTTTTAATATAAGGTAAGGGTCCACGTTTATTCTTTTATTTATGGATACCCAGTTCTGCCAATACCATTTGTTGATTTTGATATCTGTTGAAAAGGTTGTCCTTTCCCTAAGTTTGGCATCCTTGTCAAAAATCATTTTGCCACATATACAAGGGTTTATTATCTATTCTGTTCCATTGGTCTATATACTTTTTTTATGCCAATACCACACCACCTGATTACTGTTGCCTTATAGTATGGTTTGAAATCAGTACATATGAGGCTTCTAACTTTGTTCTTTTTCAAGATTGTTTGGCTATTCAAGGTCCCTGAGGGTTCCTAGTGGATTTTAGAGGTGTTTTTTTTTTTTTTTCCTATTTTTTACAAAAAATTCCATTATGATTTTGATAGGGATTGCATTGAATCTGTAGATCACTTTGGGCAACATGTATATTTTAACAATGGTAACTCTTAATCCATAAGCACAACATTTCTTCCCATTTATTTATGTCTTCTATTTCTTTCAGCAAAATTGTAGTTTTCAGTGTACAAGTCTTTCACCTCCTTGGTTAAGTGTATTCCCAAGTATTTTAACATTTTTGATGCTATAGAAAATGGGATTTCTTAATTTCCTTTTTGAATTGTTCTCTTCTGAATTCTTAGTGGGCAACTTAATGGCCTAATATGAAAACAAGCAACTAACCATCTTAAGTTCTTTACCATGAAGGCAAGAAATCAGAACAAAGGGCATTATTTTATCACCAGTTGGCCTCCTGGTCCTACAGTGCTGAATGGTTTGATTTAAATATGGGGAAGACATTAAAAAAAAAATACTCCCTGGTAGTTGCTGCATACTGGAAGAGAAACACTTTATCATCTTTTTAAAGTAAAAACTGTCTTAGCAATCTAATTAAAAATCATTTTTCATTATAACATGGTAAAAATCATGCTTTCTAAAAAATATCACATCAAATTTACCATGCTACAATAGTAAAAATTATAAATGAATATGTAAAATAGTGCAACATATAAAAGTGCACTTTATACTCATTGCATCTATACATGTCAAGCTGTTATGTTATCTTTTTCTGAATTAAGTCTGTCTGCAAACTTGCTTTAATGGCATAAAGACATTTTTAACAAGAGAAATATTCCAGAACTTTATCATACTTATATATATTATTATTGAGTTTCTACTGCACGCCACTGAATAAGACAGACTAAGCACAATTTGTTTACTAGTGAAGGCAGGGACAGAAAGAACCAGCAAACAAAATATCCGAATAAGACAGATTATAAATTCAGATTGTAAATTCCATGAAAGAAAAAATGAAGAGGTGGGGAAAGAATCTTCAGGAGGGAAAAGTAAACAGTTTGGATGGGTAGAAACAGAATCCCTGAGAGTATTCTAGAGGAGACGGAAGGGAAAAAAAAAAAAAAAGAAATGGCCATGTCAAAATTTGGGGACAGGATGCTTACCTGCACAGTGAATAATAAAAGTGTAGATCTCTAGGCGCAAATTACTTGGCATGTTCAATAAATGAGTTGTGTTGCTAGAGTTGAGTAAGGAAAACAATGGTGGGAGTTGAGATCAGAATGATAAGCAGGGGCCAGTTTATTCAGGGCTTTGTAGACCATGGTAAGAAATTTGAATTTTATTTTACATGTAATCAGAAGCCACTGACGGGTTCCTTTCCTTTGGATATGAAGTTATTTGTTCAAAAGATAATGTTGACTCTAGAACAGAGAAGGAAAGCAGGGGAGTTAAGAGTGGAAGGAGTTAGGCTGTTATAGTAATTCAGGCAAGAGCCAGTGGTGGCTTGGATAAAGCTAGGCTGAAGATCTTACAAGGTCACAGATTGCCCAAATAACATACAGCAAAATCAATGCACAGAAAAACTAAAGCACATTTGTGACTTACTGGGCATACCAGGACTTTACTAAATGAACTTCATGACTTCCCTTTGAGTTCAACTTTTATACATTTCATCCTGAAGGTGCTTTATAAATAATTACAAATTTGTTTTCACAAGAAGACAAGGGGAGGAAAAACCCATTTTAGACAGACCAATTAAAAAGATGTTTTCTACTTAGTGAATAGGAGTTGTGTTTTTCACCTGAAATGACTGAAAAAATATTTTTATATGAAATTGATCTAATTGGAGCTATTGTCAAGCATTGCAAATATGTTTGGTTCCCGCCACAGTTCCCAAGAAATTATAAATGGGTTCAGAATGTTGTTCAGGCACCAGAAAATAAACCTCCAAGCTATTTACTACCTCCATGATATATAAAGTTTGCAGTTTTGATTTTGTGTGATTATGTTCAGCAATGGTGACCTTTAGAGGCAACAATATTGAAGTGTAATGAGGAGATGTTTGATCACTGGTATACAATGAAGAGTTGGTGCTACTTCCCCATTTCTTCCTGGAATTCATGAAATTCAACTGACAGGCTTTAACCTTTAGACTGCTGAAGTTATAAAATGTATGGGGATTTAGGCTGTTTATACAACACGTTAGATATATGAAATTTTTAGACACTGTAGCTTCTTTTATCATCTGGTAAAATGATTTTGTATATTAAATAATATCAGTCACTGGTAACCACGACAGGCTACACTCAGGTACGTCAGAAAGTATATGGAGTGTAGGCAGATAAGAGTAAAAGTGGGGGCCATCAAGTCAAATAAATAGAAAGTGGGTTTTCTCCCCAGACCAAGTGTTTTCAAAACAGATGAATAAGGCTCCTCTACTGTTTCCTTCCCTTCTAGGCTAGTGAAGAAGCTAGTAGGAGATAACCCCTAAGCTTGGTTGGCTAAAAACATTTAAACTCAAGAATGCTTTAAATAAAAGAAAGTATGAGGTGTTAATAGATGAGAGGCTCAGGTACCAGAAGGAATCCCCTTTGGAGGTGTAATCAGTGATGCAAATATTAGTGGGGAAGAAAGGAAATCAATGAGATGCTCAGGATCTGGGGCCCCAACACTGAATTAATTCACAATAATTCAAGCAGGATCCCCCAAATACATTATTCCTAATTCTTTCTTAGAAGGCATTTTACTAATTCTTGGCTAATGCTATAAATACTAAGTGATAATACAATCAGCATTTCCTGTGTAACTACAGTAAGTCCCCTACATACGATTGAGTTCTATTCTGAGAGCACATTTGTAAGTCCAATTTGTTTCTAAACCCAAGAAAGTTAGTCTAGGTACCCAACTAACACAATCAGCTATAGAGAACTGTATTGTAATAGGTTTATAATGCTTTTCACACAAACACATAAAAAACAAACACACAAAATAAAGAAAACATTTTAAATCTTGCAGTACAGTGCCTTGAAAATAACAGTAGAACAGTACAACAGCTGGAATATAGGGGCTGACATCAAGTGAACAGGCAAGAAGAGTTATTGACTCCTGCCTGGAGACAGATGACGCGGGAAACAATAGAGTTAAAGGACCGTCAGGAATAGGAGATGGAGGGCAAGCTGCAATTTCACTTAGGCCTAATGCTGACGGAACACACGTTTGTATCTTTGAGAGTTTGCAACTTGATGGTTTGTATGTAGGAGAATTACTGTATAGGATTTTGGTTCTCCAGTTAGGAATTTATAGAGTATTGAATAAGTATGTGTAATTTCTAAGTAAGCTCATGATTAGAAACATATCTAGTACTGGTAGCAACTTAATCTGTATGAATGAAATAACTTATCCTAGATATTAGATTAACAACCACATATAAAAGAAGCAAATGATTAGAAAATGAAATATAGAACCTGTTTCTGAGCATTCATGGAAATATGAAATTTCCACCAAATGCAATGTTTATGCATCTTGCTTAGATGGTTACTCCAAGACAACAGAATACATTTATTAAATACCTAGCTACATAAGAAGATTCCAGAGATGAATCAACCAGCATGATCATTGACCACTAGAACCCAGTTCTTTTGAGGACAAGTTCTAATTCTATTTCTCTTTGTACTCCAAGTTTCTCATTCAGAATCTGGCGGCTAGACACAATAAATTTTTGCTGAATGAATGGAGGAATGATTGAAGGTTAAGACTACCAGAAGAATTAAACAAGGTACAAATGACATGATTAAAGAATTGATGGTTTAAAAGGAGAGCATTGTGACATTAAAAGGAGAGCAATGTGACTAATGTAATGTTTCCTAAAGAAAATCAAGTTCATTGGATGTCTAGCAGAGCTAAACCAAGAAGATACCTTTGAAATCTCAATTGCATCATGAAATATTTGTAAAGGGAGTGAAATTTAAAATGTAATTAGAGGAAAGTCTCAGTGATATGAAGGTCATGAAGGGTATTTTCTTGAGTGTTTTGAATTTGGATTCAAGGCCTTTTAAAAGACACGGGTTTTTAGAGTCCCATGGGGGGACGGGGAAGAATTCACCTGCTAAAACATGAACTATGCTTCTATGTATTTCCTATACCTTATAGTCATCAACATTAATCTTTGACCATTTAGAATATAAACATCTCTGAAAGAAATTATTCTTATATTATCCTAAGACACCTGAGAATCAACTGAAAAGAAACAGCCTTGAAAATTCACCTTGCACAATGCTCCCATGACTCTAGAAATAAATGTATCTCACCCATGAAAGAGATAGTTGTTTGTCCTGTGGGGATTGGTGAATATCTTACAGTCTTACTTGATAGCTTTTTCTACAATAATGCACTTACACAATGCAAAAAAGAAAAAAGAAAAAATTCACACGGACCATCCATTCTGTGTCCCCAATCATGTTTCCACTGTGTATTCCCATCTAGATTAGTGATTTTCAATCTGCTGCGGAGAGAGAATCCATCCTGTTCTCTAGCAGGGCTTCAGCGTTTGGGTTGAAGGGGTGGTAAGTGAGCAGGCTCTTCTTGATTATCTTAGGCTAGAGAAGTTCCACTAAATAAAACTGCATTTGTTAAAATACTTCTGGTGCTAAAATATAGTTGGGATCTATCAATATGCACAGAAATACCTGCTTTGGTTTGATTTGGAGGCTGAGAGCTATATACAGAATTATTTTGCTACAGACTACTCTCCATAGCTTGATTTCTTATAAACTGGAATTGCTTTTAAATTTTGCATGTTACTTTAAATATTAATGATTTTTAAAGTTCGGAAGATATAGCAACAGCAAGATTTGATCCTGGTTTCAGTGACTGTATACAATTGGAAGCCCTCCTTAAGTGATGTAATACAGAATTATGAATACAGAATTCCCAGAGCTTCTTTCAGATCCTTGGAAGCGGCCTTGTAACTGAAGGGTGCTGAGTCTTCATTAGCCTTATAATAAAGCCTCTTCTAAGACATGTGGGAAGAAAGAAGATTAAAGTGGGTCCGTGCTTTTTAACATGCACATGATTTTTGACAACTCCAGGAAGACAGGACAGTGCTGTGCAAAAACAGGCAGATTCAATTTGTTTTTTAATCTGAAGATTACAAAAGGAAATTGACTAAAAGGTGAAATATGTTTTTAAACGACCACAAGTCATAGGCATAGCTATTTATCAAATAACTACATAAAAGAGGTAGAGAAATGCCTGAACTACAGCAAATACTAAGGTAGACTTAAGGGCTTCATTGTGGTATGATGATATCATAAGGACTGTCTCAAGGTCTGAGACTGTTAGAATTCATTAAACTAAGAGTCAGAATTGTGATGCTGTCAAATTGTGGTGCTGGAGAAGACTTTTGAGAGTCCCTTGGACTGCAAGGAGATCCAACCAGTCCATCCTAAAGGAAATCAACCCTGAATATTCATTGGAAGGACTAATGCTGAAGCTCCAATACTTTGGCCACCTGAGGCAAAGAGTCTACTCATTGGGAAAGACCCTGATGCTAGGAAAGATTGAGGGCAGGAGGAGAAGGGGGCAACAGAGGATGAGATGGTTGGATAGCATCACCAACTCAATGGATATGAGTTTGAGCAAACTCCGGGAGATACTGAAGGACAGGCAAGGCTGGCATGCTGCAGTCCGTGGGGTCACAAAGAGTTGGACACGACTTAACAACTGAACAGCAACAATAACAAAAGTAACAATAAAAGCTGTTCACTCTGTGACACTATGATATGATGAAGGTATTCAAACTCAGTCTCTTTGGAGCTTTTAACTTCTGAGCCTTCTATAATATTACTAGAAATTAATTTATAAATTCAGACTTTTGTTTTCCAAATGCGATATAACCTAGCAATGCTAAAAGTGACATCACAATTATTTTACAACTCAAGGTGGTTTATCTTACTCATAATCATGGTAGGTGAAGAAAACCTTATTCCTTTATTATTTTAATTAATATTTATGACTACTTAGTTATGTACAAGCACTTTACACATATATTTCAATTCATCCTCACATTAGCCAATGAGATAGGTACTTCTATTGTCACACTTTACAGAGAAGGAACTGTATTAGTCACCTAGGGCAGCCATAACAAAATACTACAGACTAACTGGCTTAAACAATATGTTTATTGTGAGGCGAGCAGCAACTTAGATTAGGAGTAGGCCTTCCTACTATCACGTAGCTTTCGCTTAACAATGACTACTGTTTGCCAATTAGGGCCAATTAGCTTTCACGGATGTTTGCCAATTAGGAAATTAGGAACGGGGCGGAAACCCCCAGGAAAGCCCCGCCCGCGCGAAAGTATTGACCAATGAAATTGTTTTGCAAACGTGTAAAGAATCCGCTTCTCACTCTATAAATTTGTGTAACAGCTTGGGCTCGGGGCTCTCTGACCCGCACCACTGCGTTGGTTGCGGCAGGGAGTCCTGACTCGAGTCAGTATTAAACTTCCCTTCCTGCGAGTTGCATTGTCTCGGAAGCCTTCTCTCTTCCCGCTCGGGGATTCGGACATCGGGCATAACATTTATTTTCTCATGGTTTTCAAGACAGGAAGTCCAAGATCAAGGTGTTGGTAGGGTTGACTAAGGTCCTGTCTGGTAAGAGCTCCCCTCTTGGGTTGCAGGCGATTGCCTTCTTACTGTGCTCACATGACCTCTTTGTGTCTGCAAGAAAAGAGAGCAAGCTCTTTGGCCTGTCTTACAAGGACACTAATCCTATAAGGTCATGACCCCTTTTTTTCTTTCTTTTTTTTTCTTTCCTTCACATCATTGCTAAATCAGAAGCACAGTTTCCCTCTGGCAGTCTTCCGGTTTGCCTCAGAATGTGTCCACGTGGTGGTGAAGCGGACACCCTCAAGTTGCATCACGTTCGAAAAATCTGAGTTGGACCAAGAGCAATTGCAAACTGCAGAGACCTCAGAAGCTCAGGCGGCTGGAGGTCCTAGATGGGATCGAGATTCAGCATCACGGTTCACAGGGATACTCTCCTCCCAGGCTAGGGGCCGCGAGCCCACGCAGGTTTTCCCAGAGCAAAAAGCTGGACAGGAAAGGAGGTGCTTACGGGGCAAAGTCCAGCTGCACCGCCTGAGCGACGAGGCCGGGGCGGGGGTGGGCGCATGCGCAGCCTCAGAAAGGCGGATACACTAAAGGCGGAGGCGCAAGGCGCGCTTGCGCACTGTAGGTGTGGGGGCTGCTGGAGCTGTAGTCGGCCTGGCTTCCATCACGTCACTGTGGTTCGAGAGGCTGAGGTTGAGTAGCAGAGCGGGTGGAGGCGTTGCGTTGGTGCAGGACAGCGGGATGCGTGGCCCATCCTGGAGAACTGGTAGGAGCTGGTGGATGCGCCCTAGTGGGGGTGGTTGGATGGCGAGCTGCCCAGGAAGGGGTGTTCCCGTGCCTGTGACGAGGCCGGGGAGGGTGGGTACGTGTGATCTTGCAAGGCCTATTGATGATCTATTGGTGATCTGTTGATGTCGAGGGTACTGACATGACGAGCAGGGGCATGGGTGAAGGCGGCAGTGTAGTGCGGGCAGTGTGGTCTGAGATGGAGTGCAGCCTGGTGAATCGGCACGTGTTGCCGAAGGCAGTCAGGCCTGGCCGGGGGCCTCATTCTTATGAGCACTTTAAACATATTACTTCCTGGAAGCTCCCATCTCCAGATACAGCCACAAAGATGGTTAGAGCTTTAACAGACACATTTTGATGGAACACAGACCCTCGGTCCATAACAGATAATATCACCTTGCGTGCTAAGTCGCTTCAGTCTTGTCTGACTCTTTGCGACCCTATGGACTGTATAAGGTTCCTCTGCTCCGCTGTCCATGGGATTCTCCAGGCAAGAATACTGGAGAGGGTTGCCATTTCCTTCTCCAGGGGATCTTCTCGACCCGTGGATTGTCTCTTGTGTCTCCTGCACTGGGCAGGCAGACTCTTTACTACTAGCACCACCTGGGAAGCCCCGTATCACCCGAGTTTCCTCAAAACAGCTGCTCTCGAAATTAATTACATCCTTGTCAGTTGTATAAGAGTGACTGTTTGCACGCTATTTTTTTTTTTTTCCTCCAACTCACATGGAGACCGCTTCCAACTTCCATCCAACCCTTTTCTCTGGGTATCATTTCCACGGTCCTGCGTACAGGGCCCTCCCTGCTGGCTGCTAGGGACACTGTGACCCCGTGATCTTCTCAACCAGCTTCTTGTATCTTTTCCTTCATGAAACAGGAGAAAACAGAGAGCCCTTCAGTTCAGTTCAGTTAAGTTGCTCAGTCGTGTCTGACTCTTTGCGACTCCATGAATCACAGCACGCCAGGCCTCCCTGTCCATCACAAACTCCCGGAGTTTATTCAAACTCATGTCCATCCAGTCGGTGATGCCATCCAGCCATCTCATCCTCTGTCGTCCCCATCTCTTCCTGCCCCCGGTCCCTCCCAGCATCAGGGTCTTTTCTAGTGAGTCAACTCTTCCCATGAGGTGGCCAAAGTATTAGAGTTTCAGCTTCAACATCAGTCCTTCCAATGAACACCCAGGACTGATCTCCTTTAGGATGGACTGGTTGGATCTCCTTGCAGTCCAAGGGACTCTCAAGAGTTTTCTCCAACACCACAGTTCAAAAGCATCAATTTTTCGGCACCCGACTTTCTTCACAGTCCAACTCTCACATCCATACCTGACCACTGGAAAAACCATAGCCTTCACTAGACGGACCTTTGTCGGCAAAGTAATGTCTCTGCTTTTAAATATGCTATCTAGGTTGGTCATAACTTTCCTTCCAAGGAGTAACCGTCTTTTAATTTCATGGCTGCAATCATCATCTGCAGTGATTTTGGAGGCCCCCAAAATAAAGTCTGACACTGTTTCCACTGTTTCCCCATCTATTTCCCATGAAGTGATGGGACCATATGCCATGATCTTAGTTTTCTGAATGTTGAGCTTTAAGCCAACTTTTTTGCTCTCCTCTTTCACTTTCATCAAGAGGCTTTTTAGTTCCTCTTCACTCTCTGCCATAAGGGTGGTATTATCTGCATATCTGAGGTTACTGATATTTCTCCTGGCAATCCTAATTCCAGCTTGTGCATCTTCCAGCCTAGCATTTCTCATGATGTACTCTGCATATAAGTTAAACAAGCAAGGTGACAATATACAGCCTTGATGCACTCCTTTCCCTATTTGGAACCAGCCTGTTGTTCCATGTCCAGTTCTAATTGTTGCTTCCTGACCTGCATATAGGTTTCTCAAGAGGCAGGTCAGGTGGTGTGGTATGCCCATCTCTTTCAGAATTTTCCACAGTTTATTGTGATCCACACAAGGGCTTTGGCATAGTCAATAAAGCAGAAATATATGTTTTTCTGGAACTCTCTTGCTTTTTTGATGATCCAACACTTAGGGATACTCTTTTCTGCTGTCTTCATGTTTCACTTCTCATAGTTCAGCTAGTTCTGTGTCAGATGTTTTTGATGTATACTCACCCACTGCCCCATTTTTTCCTTCCTGATATTCTTTCTTATCTATTTAGCTTTTCTTTTAAAGAAAAATATCATTTCCAATGTTCATTTTTACCTGTGAACTGTAAAACAAGCAAAACAAATAAAAATAAAACCTGGATACTAATGATGATGGAGAAGGAGGAAGTCTTTACTAAAGATAAGCCTACTTCAAGGAAAAGAAGGCTTTAGATCCAGAAAAAATGCTTAAAAGAGAATGACTCAGAATTCTACCTCATAAATTCCGTGTTTTCCATGGTTCTAATCCTCTTAGAGGAAACTAGCTAAGATTGGTATCAGTGGAGATGTGGACTAGACAAGCCCTAAGGTATGTTCCAGAAGACTGAGATTTTGGGGCCCTGAGCAAGTCATATAGTCTGGGGGCAGCCTTACATATTTTTTTTTGTATGTGAGATGAAAGTTTGCATAACTGACCTTGAAGTCCTTCTAGCACTGTTTCTCAGCTAAATAAATCTCAGGGCAGGTTTTTGTTGTTTTATTCTTTCTCTCCTCTCTCACATTCGTTTGTATAGGGGATATTCTGGGGACAAGTGTTACAGCTTCAAAGGCTGGGAGTGGGCCAGAGAGGCAGGAGTGAAGCTAAAACCCTCTACATTCTTTCTTTTCCCCTGGGAGCATCTTGACTGTGCTGCCCTTTATTTCCCATTTGAAATATTCTCCTCTTCTTGTCTCCTGTGAAAGGAAACATCTTGGTTGTATTTGAACTTTCCTCTGCTTTCTCAAGGGCTTGTCTTTCTCCTCTTGCCCCTGCAATAAGAAATCCTCCAGAATTTTGTCCTTAGCTTTATATTTTCTCCCCTGCATACTGCATAGCAAACTCAGTTCTTTCACATTCTCAAGTCAGAACCGTAATACGAGGTTTTAACTAGTGGGCTGACGTCAGGCTCTGACAGTTGACGCCTCTTCTGCACAACGAGCTGTTAAACCCTGGTAGTCTTCCTAGAGCCCATCTCACCACATGTCTTCAGAGCCAGTCAGTAGCAATTCCTTGTAATTTTAGCTCTGAAAAGTCTTCAAATCTCTTGCTGCCTAACCTAACTCTTTTTAGAACCTCTCAAGGGAACTTTGCAAAAACTTTCTGAGACATTTCCCTGCTTTCAGTTAGCATCATAAGCTACCAGAAGGAGATCCCCTCCAAATTTCTATACTCATGTGAGTCCCTTTCTCACGGGCTGTCAGTATGGTCTGCCCCTGCCCCTCTGTCACTCCAGTCAAAGTAGAGTCCTTAGCATGGCTTTGAAGACTACCCATAACCTGAATCCAAACCAACTTTTTGCAGTCTGATCTCACACTTAGCCCTGAACCAGTCCATACGCCAGCAGCATGAACTCTGCTATTGTTTTCCACCTATGTGCCATTTATGCTGTTCCCTGCACCCAGAAAAACTTTCCCTTGTTCATCGAAGTTCAGATTAAATCATACTTCATGTTTTTTTCTTCAACTACCAAATTTTCTGTCCATCTTTTGAATTTACTGTATCCCTTAACATTTTCCCTCACTTAAGAGAATATATTCCATGCAGTGTTTCTAGAAAATATAGATGAACAATTGTTAAGACCAAAAACTTCTTAAAGAAAACACTGTTAACATTTGATATATATATATTTCCAGTGTTTTTCCCTGCATGTTGGTATGTGAAAGCAGCATAATAGAATTCTAATTTTTAGTCTGCTTTGATTACTTTTGTGTCTATCTGAAACATTGTTTTTTAGCTAAAGACATTCTTTAATGATATGATATTTAATAATCCTTTAATCTTTAAAAGTCCTCAAGTTAGCATTTACAGCTTTCTGCTTAGAACTCTTAGTTGGTATCAAATCTGTTTTCTGTACTAATATTTTATTTTTTTATGTTAGAAATCATACATCAGGTTTCCCCAGTAATACGTAGACTATAGCTTAATCTAAAAAAAAACCCCACAAAAACTGTACAGTTATGTGTGCATTGGATGTTGATTAAATAGACTGGTTCAGTCAGACCCAGAAAGAGAATATGGGGTGTTCACCCTTTTATCAGTAAGTGAGAATAACTACCCTTTAAAAAATCTAAGTTGCCTACAAAGATCTGCCCTGCCGTGTTCTTTACTTTTCTCTCTGATAGAAATGTTTTGGTCATTACATTATGCTAAGGCTTTTTTCCGTAACTTTCTCAGTTTAGAGTTTTTATAGAGTCAAAGTGGCACAGAGAAGAGCCAAAATAAACAAAGTCTTCTGACAGAGAATGGAAAATTTTCATATTTATTTGAACAAAGATTTTCTTTCATTTTTATACATATTTGGCCTATTTTTAAAGTAGAAATGCATAATGATTATATAATAACTTGAATAAGAACTGAGACTTCATACATTTAAACTTTTAGTTTAAACTAGTTTAAAACTAGCTTGCTTCATTTCTGCTTTTAACAACCAATGTGTTAGAGGAAAAAAGTTACCTATAGTTGAATATTGTAATCTGGTCCTTAATATTGCTGATTTCTACTGCTGGTGGGAGCTATTTAATGTTTCATCAGCAAGGAGTTTGCATTTTGGTTTTGTACTATTTTAAGGAAGGAAAAAACTTCCCTTCATTGTGACAGGTTAACTTATCTATTAATACTCTCACTGGGACATTTTTCAACTGAAATGACTTTAAATGAGATGGACTTTGGTTTTGGGAAGTTTAAGTTAATGTCTTATAAAATTTCATCAAGAATAAAACCAAACATTTGCATATATTTGAAACAAAAACTTACCTTTGCAGGTGACTTTTTTTTTTTTTAGCACTTACAAATTCTGCCATATTTGACATGCATTATGTGTTATGTGTTAGGTATATGCTATTATGCATTTGAAGTCATGCAACTATTCAAATATCCAACTGAGCGACTGAATAACAACCTATTATGTGTTATGTATGTGCTATTATGTATTTGAAATCATACAACTATTCAAATATTAGAACATCTTTATTTTTAGTTAGCAAAAGTGTAATTGGTAAATTTCTAAGAAACTCACCCCTGGTTGAATGGATTTTTTCAATTTCCCAAATTATCTTCAAACTCAGATATATTTAAGTAAACAGAAATAAAGCAAAATAAAGAAAACCAATGGAAATCAAGATAAACCTATTTCAAACTATTCCAATAAGATATTGGACATTATAATTTCCCAATATTGGACATTATAATGCAAACTATTCCAATAAGATATTGGACACTTGACACCATATTTTTACCAGATTAGGGGGAAGAAAAAGATATTTTTGTTTGTCATTGTGATTCATTTATTTTACTCATTCAACAAATATTTATTATATATCCATTAAGCACTAGATACTACACTGAGTTCTAGGAATATATAACTAATAACCGAACATACATAGTTTTTCTCATCACAGAACAGAAATCAAAAGTGACAGATGTTTGTACCACTGACAAGAGAGATAAAATCAAACAAAACAAAACATAACAAAAAACTTTAAACAACTGTAACCTAGTTTGGACTGCCCTCACAGAGAGAAAGCAGTGGGCTTAGACATTTTAGAAAATCACTTGTGATTTCATTATTGTTTTCATTTCACCTCCAGCTAATTTTCATGGATGACGTGAAAAGAGACTAATACAACTTGTCAAAATGTTTTGTCTTTGATATACAGATGTTTTTGCTTCTGGATAAACTTTATACTTGTTTTTATTTTCCTCAGCGTTTCATAACTATTAGTACAAAATTTAGGAAATAAAAGAAATGATTTATTCCAACTCTCTCACTTATATGGATGGAGCAAGTAAGGTTCAGTGGGGCAATATGACTGACCATCAGATCATTCGGTTTTGATTATTACTAGCAGGGGTAAAGGTTGAAATATTACCTTTATATAATAAATCTGGGGTCACTGTTTCAAACTTCTCTCAGCAATCAATTTCTGCTGCTTGAGGTTGCTGGAAATGTAGAGCATCTCCTCCTGTATTCATTGCATCATTATTGTTTCCTTTTTCATCTAGTGGTTGTCCTTCTTTTGCTTCAATACAGAGTCTAACTTTTTCTTGATCTAATAACCATCTGATAGCAAAGCTTCTTTAGTCAGTCACATCATCTCTCAGCTTAGTTCAATGAGGAAATCCTATTGGTTGGACAAAAAGATGCCAGGACACATGAAAAAAATAGGTCTAGCTATTTTACATATGGTAATGTATATGTTTCAAAGCTACATGTTGATTTATGGCAGAGGCCATCACAATATTGTAAAGTAATTATCCTCCAATTAAAATAAATAAATTAAAAAAATAAAGATAAAACTACTTGTGCTCCAACAGAGAAATTAATCTTTCATCATTTGAAAGATGGGCAAGTATTAATTTGCAAAAATGGACGTATTTTTCTTTCATCTATATTAACAAAAGATGTAACCTTACATATCTTTACATAAATTAAATGTTTTGTTTTTTATATAGTGTCTTTAATTTTTAAATTAAGAGGAGAAATCTATCCATGACATAGTAGTCATCTTGTGTAAACTCTTTTGAATCATGTTCAGGGTTTTAAAATATTGAGCAAAGATCGTATTTAATCAGAAGAAAAGCCTCCCTGAAAGAGATTACTCTTTTTTTTTCTCATTTAAAGGGAAAATGTATTAATTATGCTTTTATAGGCCAATAACTATATCCTTGGCCTTTTTTGTTTGACCTACATTACCATTTGAAAATCTCCATGTTCAGTAAAAGGAAGAATAAGCAGTGTACTGAATTGCAGATCTGATTTAAGTACTATAATTGTTCTTTGTTATTTTATTTAAAAAAAGCATTGCTTTAAGGAAGCATAAGGTTAGTATTCTTGTTTTATAGATGATTGCCAAACCTCATGCTCATATATTATTACATGATTGTTCTAGCACTTGAGTGGTAAGAATAGCTTTTGGATCCTAGTAGTAACCTCTGTAACTATCAGGGGAAAAAAAAAATCACCATTAATTTCCTCCCTTCCACTTCATCCCCACCTAAGATGTTACCTTAAGTTATTCTGAAAACAAAGGCTTCAAATGCAAACAAGGAAATCAGAGCAGAAGTTTCAACTGTCAACTTCTCCTGCTTAGAAGATCCTTAATAAAAGCTTCATGTCAAGATTTGTGAAACATCTGCCAAAATCACTGGTCTGAAGTTGCAAACAAAGTGTTAATCAAGGCAGCCCCACTGTGGCTTAATAATCTCAATGACAGACACTTCTTGGCAATCAAGGTTCCTCTGATGATCATCTAATCAAACAGTACTGATTCTGTCTCACCATCACTTTGGTTGAGGACACGTTCGTCACCAAACAGATTCAATAGCACCTTGAAAATCAAAGGAAGGAGTACAGCACAGTGCTTTTAACTTTGAATTATGGTATACGGTAGCAGTAAATAAAATAAATTCAATAACGACTTTTGTAGGGGCTAAAAAGTCTCAAATTTTCCTTGGTCCGAGGATACAGTAAAATGACAACATCAACAGAATCCAGCTTGTTGGAGTCTGACTTCACCTTCATGTGAAGGTGTGGGTATTAATTTGGTTAATTTCTAATGATCATCCATAATAACTTACAAAAGAGTTTGAATAATGAAACAATGTAAAAAGAAATTGGGTTCCAAAAATAAGCTTTTCTAAGACAGAAAATGTCTTAAAAACCTGCAGTATTTAGAGACTTAATTAGTATACTGGGTCATTATGACATCTAGCTCGTTTCATTACCCTCCTAATGTATTATTAGTTGGCAGTTAAATACTGTCTGCTGGGACCTAAGAGTTTTTCCTCTTGTCTTTCTGGTCATACTTATTGCCTAGGCCGACAGCTTACCTGTAGTGAGGAAGAAATGGAACACCAATTAGAAAGCTTTCAGCCCAGCACCCATGGAAAAGCCAAAAGCTGATAAAGGTCAGCGTGAAATTTGAATGACAGGGCTAAAGTCTTTTACTCATAATTTTGTGTTTGCAATAGAATTCAGAGCAATTCACAGCCTTAAAGGCCTTAAGTGAGAACAGCAATTAATTGTAATGAATAATCTGACAAATCTGGTTGACATATGGCTGCTAATGCCCTCCTTTCTAGTGGGAGCAGTGGAGGGATTAGATTAACTCAAATGAAATCTGGGACCGCCATGCCATCTGCATGTTCAGTAGGAAACGGTACACGTTAAATGGTGAGTGGGTAGATATCTGTCTTGTACTCATCTCTCTCTGAGCCCTTGGCAGATCTGGGAATAGCAGTTTTATTACTGCACCAGCTGCCTGTCAATAGAGTAATATGGAAAGGAATAGAGTACAACCTAGAAAGCTAATATACCAACAAGCTGTTAAAAATTAACTAGATACAATTAACATGGCTTTCTAAATTTCTCTGTTTATACAATGCATATTTATATTTTGATTTTTGGTTCACCCTGTTGAACATTCACTAATTAAACAATATCATTTCCATCTGCACTGTTTGTATGCCCTTCATAGAGATGTTAGTGGCAAGTAGAGACTGAATTTCACATATTCATATAGGTGAATAGCCCAACTTTTACTTTTTCCATTATATTGAGGGTGAGATAGAGAATGTTTAAATGAAATCCACAGATAATCCCCCAAATCTCATTTGATAAGTCCTTCCTCCTTCCCCACCTCTGCCTCCCTCCTTTTTTTTAAACTCCATTTTTAACAAGTAGTGAATTGGGGTGCATTACTCTTTTCCCCTCTTTGGCCTCCGTGCCTCCTCTGATGAAAGAGGCAATAATCAAAGAGGTAGCTGAAAGCAAAAAAAAGGTTCACAAGCCTTAGGACTGACTTCTGCAAATTCCATTGTTGTCCATCTTTGTTAGGAGAGGAAGACTGCAGTGCATGCTTATTTCCTCTCACCAGCTTTTCATGTGTATCTGTCGTAAAGCCAAGTTCCTCCTTGAGCTTGCTGCCTCGCTGAGTGGGGTTTACTTTTTATTTTACTTGAATACCTTGTATTAAACTCCAAGGCTAAACTGTTATTTGAACAAACAACCCATATACAAACCTTCCCTTTGGGGTGTGAGTTAAATCCCTGCCCAACTTGCTCACTTCCACTTCAGCCCTGGTTGCCACTGCCAGTTATTAGTCCTTGGAGAATATAGATCTTGAAACCTCATTCCACCTCTTTCTCTTTATAGGCTTTTCACTTGATCAAATGAAATCCATACAAACCTTGTGTGTTTGAAAAAGAAAACAAACGGAAATTCTCTCCCCAATCTCTTGTCACTCACAGTTTCTTGGAGGCATTTATAGAACACAGTGCTCTCAGATACAAGCTGGCTATTTCTCCTTCTTGAGAGGACTACTGGTATACCTCTGGTTTCTAGGGGACTAAAACTAAAGCATCCACTGCCCACTAGCTGGTCTACTTTTAATTTCTCAATAGTCCTCACGACTTGACAACAATCATATTTGGACATAGTAGTTTGTCCAAAATGAGCATTACAAACCAGATAAAACAAAGGACTTACCTTCCTGTAGGTACTTACTGAGAAAAGTCAGAACATTGAGAAAGATGAAATTCCCACTCTAAAAAAAAAATTAACTTGATGGTCAGTTTTAAATAATTATTTTCAGTGGTTAAGTACAGAGACAGTGAGATGTCAGTGGAAAAACCTTTGCTCCCTTTTAGGAAAACTTAATCTTGACTTAGTGTTGTGTGGTCTCAGGCAAGATATTTAACCTCTTTGAGCTTTAGTTTCCTCCTTTGTATAGTAGATTGGTTCAACAATGTGATATTGGTGTGGGGATATGTACTTTCTATTCCTACTTAGTGTGAACTGGGCGATGCTGGGTTGCCTACAACTAATACAGGGTTGCCACTTCCTCTATCTCTAAGGGGTCCAGTGCCTCAACTGTAAAGTGAAATATTTAGATTAAGCCTAAAATTTGTAGAGTGTTTTTCTCAGCAAGAATAATTTTGGTATAGAATTTGAAATGTAAGACATTTCATGGACAGTATTCAGGTCATGTTTAAGACATTTAATTTGACCTGGACATAGAACAGTTGAAACAACCACCATTTGGAAAAAATGGTATGGCCATCTAGATGTTTACTGGTTGAATATTCATAATAGTTTATGTAAAGATTGCAGTTGTTCAAACCAATGATTTCATTTGTGGTTTCCATTTGCAGACTGTGTACTTTTGGACTTTGGGCAGAGCAATGGTTCTCAAAATTGTGATCCAGAATCAGCCGCTTCAACAGTATCTGAGAATCTGTTGAAAAGGCACGTTCTCAGCCTCCACCCGCTTAGTAGTGAGTCTGTTCAGTGAATCAGAAATTCTGGGTGTGGGCCCAGCAACCTGTGTTTTAATTAGCTTTTCAGGGGATTCTGCCATGTGCCCAATTTGAAAACCACTGCTCTGGATGATAAATCTTTGGTTACCTACTTCAATGTAGACCAGCTCCCACAGTTAGGCAATTCACTTGTGTTAGAAAAGAAGGAACAAAAAAGAGAGGCTGACAAATAAATAAAAGAAGAAAGGAAATAATGGTAAAGTTAAGGAAACTTGACCTTCACTGGCTGGTACAATGCTACAACAGTTGCCTCTTTTATAGGGCTTCTTGCTAATAGGGAAGTCACACATTAGCCATGCTAGCTTACAATTTACCTTCTAGATGGTAAGCAAATGACTTCTGTGGTTCTTTTCTGGTCTATTTTATTTTCTCACCTAAATCTCCAGGGGATCTTCCTGACCCAGGGATCAACCGAGGTCTCCTACATTGCAGACAGGTTCTTTATCATCTGAGCCACCAGGGAAGCTCAAATCTCTGCTAGTGATTACTTTTTCCCCTTCAAAGTGTTTGTAGAGCTCAGCTGGTCCACCTTCTGTGTGAGGATGCTTACAAAGTCGTACCACTGCTCCTTTCCTACATTCTTATCTGTTGATCACCTCAGGCAAGAACTGTCGTCATCCTTCCAACCCACACTTTTAGACTCTGTGCCAATCCCATAATCCATTTGCCTATATCCATGACATAATTTTCTCACCACACTTGCAGATTCTGAACATTCTGCCCTTGTTTCCAGAAGGAACCTCTGTGATTTGTCATTTAATTGTTTGTCTGAGTCTCAGAGACCTCTGAATAACAAATAAAAAATTACTAAAATGGGAAGCTATGATTATTTGTCCCTTTAGTCATTCTCAATAGACTGGCCTTAAGAAGACACTTGATAATTCTCTGTGAAATTGAATCTCATCATTTAACCCTTCCTCACTAGTCATTTCCCCATCTCTCTCAGGCTACACCGACTATACTTTTATTAGAAGGAAGGATTGCTTCATGATTCTCATACAATAAAGGTCTATCTATGTAGCATGTGTATATATAAATAGATAGACAGAAGGTCATGCTGAATTTAGGAGTTTTAAGAAAATCTGCTAACCGGATGGATCGTGATCAAACTTTTATTAAAACTCCTTAAATCTTTTTTAATGTTTCAGTCTTGTAGTTTTTTTTCCCACTAGTTTTGGCTATTAGAAGTATTTCCAGTAAGCTTTATTCTGTTAGCCACCATTTTGGATACTTGCTCACTGGTGTTAAAATGATACACCTCTAGCTCTGTGTCATTTGCCATTTTTTTTTTTTTTTTAACGCAGACAGTCTTTACTTTTCAGTGATTATCAGTACAATATTAGTACACCAAGTAGTAACATGTAACAAGTTAGTGAACTCTACCATCTAGCAAGTTTGAGTAAGAGAAACTAAGAGCAGCCCAACACTAGGACCCATTATTCTAATCCTCGGCTGGAAAGGACTATTTTAAGGCTGGCTGCTGTTTCCTGTGGGTTACAAATAACTATTTACTACTTTTTCATAGATAAAGCCCCTGACCTTCAAGAAAGATTTAGGGAAAAAAATATTTTAATCCCTTTCTTTCTTAAGAAAATTGGGTTTTTAAAAACTATCTAAGAAAGAAAAAGTGTTGATAATATGCTGCTTGAGTGAAAAGGTATAGAAAACACACAACATATATCCATTAAATTTCTAAGAAATATGAGGTAAAAAGATACAATCTTTGGATAAACTCTAAGCCTGTACAAAGAATCTACGTTTGCGATTCTGCAAAAAGTGAATGGACCCACTATATAATGTACAGAAATAATTTAATGCCTTTTCATAAGATATAACTCAAGCCTTGCTAAATGAAACCTCATGTTCCATGAAGGCATTCAAAACGCCAATCCACGGAACAGGCACTTTTCTTCTCCCTCTATCCATTTATGCGGTAGTTCTCATGGATTTCTGGCCGGATGTCACAGACAAAGGCCAAGAGGTTATCCAAGACTTCATCCCTATTCTGCCGGAAGTAGGTCTGAAGGATGGTCATCTTCTCCTGGGTGTCCTTCTCTACTTCAGTGCTGCAACTGCCATGGGATCCCAGAGCCGCAGCTTCCTTTGCCTTGAACTCCTTCTCCCTCTGCAGGCGGTACTGTTCAGTTTCAGCCTGGGGTTCTTCTTTGGCCTGCTTCAACCTCCGGTTCTTCCGCTTGCGGGCCTCGGACACCTTCTCGGCGGCCCGTTTCTCCGCCTGGAGCAGCTGCTGGATGCCCTGCGACTGACTGGCCATGGCTATGGCGATGGCGCCGGCGGCGGCGACTCCGAGGCCTCATTTGCCATTTTAATGAGTCCGTCTACTCTGTTACATCCAGTTAACTGATAAAGGTAGACTAGCTGTATCTTTCACTGCCTGGATGTAGCCTGCTTGAAGTTTCAGTACTGCTCTTGGAATTGTAGGCTGGGTTACGTTTTGTAAGGCAGTTTTGTGTAGAATGGATTGAGCTTTGTAGATTTATGCATGTCACTTTATACTCTCAGGTTTGTCTCACAGAATCATTAGAGACAGTTCAGTCTGTTATTTGTTGCTCTTTATGGCACCATATTGCTCTCATGGGAGTTTAATAGAGGCTTTTAAAATTTATAACTCTGTGTTTGATAGAAATTTAGAGAGATTCTCAATTTCCCTACATAGTAAGATATAGAATATCTTTCTCAGTTTCGGTGATTGTCAACCCATCAGTATTTAAAGATAGGACTTTGTACAAAACTTCTCTTTGTTTTTCTGTACAACTGGATAAAAGCCAGTCGACTATATTTTTAATGCACTAAGCCTTTTTAGTAGTTGCCTACCTCTGAGTTTCCTGTCCTGAATTTTGCATTCACTGTATTTGTAAAGATGAAAGAGAAAGAAGCTTTTAAGTCTTCTATTGGTAACATATATTATCAATCTCCTTTACCTGTTTAATAAAGGAGTCATATTTTCTTTCTTTCTGCCCTTTTGCCTCTTCAAACCTCCAACTTCACTTGACCCTGCCGTGTAGTCCTGGAAATAGTGTATATAGGAGTTTGAAAGTCTAGCAGTTCCTACAGTATTTTAATACATTTCAATTTTGCAGCACAATGAATATTGACAAAATAATTGGGATTTTAAAAATAAAGAACAGCAAGCTATGAATGCAGTAAGAATTTTTAATTTCACAAAACTCAACAGGGATAAGGAAGCATTTTTTAAAAAATTTGCATACTAAGTCTACCAAGTCATTATAAAATTGAAGAATTTAATTTGCTTGTATAACACATTGAGTCTGTATTAGATTTTTAAAATGCTTTTTAAAAGACTGATTTTTAAAATAAAATACTGTTTCAGGTGTCTATGTTCCTTAGAGGACAGCTATATAATTTAAGTAATATTTAAGTAATATGGTTTAGACTAGTCAAGTTTATTTAAAAATAAAACTGACTGAAACTTATAAAATTAAGTTTTTTCTTAGATGGCTATAATAAACTTACCAGATCTAGGAATTGCATTCTTTTATTTTAATAACTGTCACCTGGATTAAGAATTATGCTTAGTTTTAAAAATGCAAACAGTACTACTACTTCTAAATTTATTTTGTTAATGAAGCCACTACATAAATTTAGCACTTTTTTTTTTTTATTAATTGCTTACACTGAAAAGGGCTAAATTCAGAATAACTCTCTGTTTCAAAGACCTAATTGCCAAGGACCTAGTCTTAATATTAACTAGGATAATTATTATGCAAAGCATACCCACCCAGAATGTTTGCATAGCTATCACAAGCGCTTTCATAAATGATGCTTTAATTAGTCTTAATTAGAATTTGTTTAAGTCAGCAGGGAATGCAGGGCCCGTGAAATGATGTATGTAATAAGCATCAGGCTCACTTTTTACTTGGGGAATAGAGCTGACAAAATCACATCACGTTAAATTGATTCAGTCAGAATTAAAATTCTTATGGTATTAATTAAATGGGGGATCTCATTAGCAGGCTACAGGGTGACGGAGCGACTCTTTGGCGACCAGATGTGAGGAAAGCATCACGGAAGGAGAAAGTACCATTAGACCCAAAAGTCATCTAATTCTTCGATATAGACACAGTGGCATTCAACCTGGTTCGAAGTTGTCCAACTATGTATAAGAGACTAAGATACGAGGAACTCAGAACAATTTTTTTGTTTGTTTGTTTTTGGTTATTTGATGTCTTCAATCTTCTTCATCCTTCACCTCAGTAAAAAAAAAAAAAAAAAATTCAGAGTATTCAGAAACATCATTTTTATTTGACAAACCAACTCAGTACCCTTGGGAATCAATAACTAATTAAAATGGATAAATGTGAGTTTTGTTATTTAAATACATGTTTTTTTCTTTTTGCACATGAAATTCATTGAGAAATTTTATCTAGGATTCTTTCTTCATTTCTTACCTATATTTTGTCTCATTGTATAATCACATAAATAATAGGGTATCAATCAATGCATTCAGAGTCAGGGGTGACTTTCCTTCTCTCTGCTGTTTGATAAGGAAAGAAGGCACTCCTTGTTATTTGTAAAGCAGTTCTGAGTTTGCAAGTCTAGTCATGGATGGATGATATTTACTTCCAATTAGCATATGTTTTGTGAATGGCAAGGGGCATATGCTGCGGCTGTGTACATTTTTGGTCAATATTAACAATTTAAGCTTTTGGCTTCATTCCTTCAACCATGTGTGAAAAAGGAATATTTTTCTTATAAATGCTGAATGAGTAGAAAAGATACGGAGGCTAAACCTTCCTACTGAAAGACACTGAATTAGACAGCTGATATTTGACTACAGAGGAAGTGAGTCTTAATTGTTATTCATAGAAAAACATGAGTCTTTTGAAAACACAGTCACCTCTTTAAAGTAAAAATCAGAAAGTTAATAGTTGGTGGAATTTAAAAATTGTCTCCACTCACACTTTTTATACATTAGTAAATAGAAGTGTGATATCTACTGTAGACTACCATCTATTTGGGAAAATGGTTTTTATTTCTCTTTACTTTAAAATGAATAGATTTCTTTGGTATTTGAGTGGTAGAAAATACCCTAAGACTATAAAGGAGAAGGTAGGCTCTGGGTAAATTGTTTCTTGGGAAGAGATACATCTTAGCTTCTAAATAGGACTGTAGGTTTTAGCCTCAGACATCAGTTTCCTCTTTCCAGTAATTTTTATTTTTATGGAAGTAATCTTATGTTGTCATTTTCTGTTCCATTTAGATTCTTTTCCCCCCAAAATGAGGTATCAAGATTTAAAGGCACAATATAGATGATTAAAAAACAGCTTAAGTGTGTTTCACTCTACTTTGAAATGTTTTGTATATTTTATATCTTGACTGTTTCACCCCTTTCTGACAGGTTGTTGAGAGTTTAAGTAAAACATAACAACAATGACCAGCCTTTCAAATCCTGAGAACATTTTAAAAAGTCAAAACACACTATGCCAATGCCTTTTTAGCAGAGTGTAACAAATGAAAATATACTTGTGTAGGCATCCACTTTTAAAAACCTCATTCTGGAGTTAGTTTAACAGGGACAAAAACTGATCTAACGTTGGGCCATTTCCTTGACAACACAAAGAAAGAAAATGCAAGTTCATTCTGAGCTGATCCTTTTTGCAAAGATGCTGCGATGCAGAATAAACATTATGGAGTATACTTCTTTTTTAACATTTCCAGACACAAAGTCAAGTGGCTTGTTCTTCCATGGTGTTATATAGCATATGCCAGATAAACCAACAACTGTATTGGTGACAAGGTATTTTGCATATCAGTAACTGAGTAATTAAACATACATACTAAGATGGTCAGCCTTGAAATGAATTCTGTGTGCTCCTAGGAGTTTATGTGAGATCTGTTTGCTTCCATGTTCCTCTATAATATATTTCAGGCTTTTTTTTTTTTTTTTTAAGTTTAAGATGTCTAAAACAATAATCCTAGTTTGTTTCCACACTCAATCATGAGTGGAAAAAAAATTCCCAACACATCCTATTTAGGAAACTGGTTTTCTCATGGCTATTTTTCTTCTTGGGAAAAAAAAAATACCATATTTATTTTACAACTGTGCCTGAAGCCAACTCCTGTGTTCCTTGCCTTTAGCAACAGACAAACCTCTACTGAGGCTTTTTTTTACAGCCTAAAGGAATATAGTAAAAGGTTACATAAACATTCAGAAAAATAAATTAATAACCCCAAGCCTTCTAAAAGTACTGAAGAGGGACAGACTATGTAGTATGTAATGGTTTTGATTTAGGTAAGGTCTGCTGTCCAATATTCAATTCCATTTGTAAAATTAATAGCTCATCTATGAATTGAATGCATTTAAGCTTAGAAACATCTCCTTGCTACCTCATAATGAAGGGTATGGGATTTAGAATAACAGAGGCATATATTTGCATATTGCCCCTTCCATGTCCTGGTTTAAGACATTTGGGAGATCACAAAAATTCTGTCTACCTTACGTGAAGGATGAATGCTTGCCCCATATCCTAAGCTGTACTCCATGAGAGCAGAAGACTAGGTCTGTCTTGCTTTGCCAAAGCCCAAAATATCATATCGCTCAATATATTTTTGTTGAATGAATAAAAGAAGAAATCAAATCACCTTACTTCCATAGTGATAAAAGGAAGTTTTACATTTAGCAGCTATCAGATCATTTCTTGAGATCAGTTTGTGATACATGAGGAGAGAGGAGAAACACAGGCCCTGAAACAGTAGGAAGTCTTGATCTGCAGCCATGGGTGAACCAGAACAGGGTACCAAGAATGGATGTATAAGCCTGGAGAGGAAAGTTCCCTGCTATGTAACATTGTCTAACTTGAACCAAAAAACAATATCAGAGCTCCTGTTATGAAATGAGGAAACAACAAGATACTTAGAATATTGAGAAATTTGTTTTATTCATGGAATGTTTGTTGGGAACATTTCATTAATTCAAACAATGACTTCAAAATTTTCCTTTATATAGCTTTAATCTTTTAAGATGACATGGCTAAACTCTTTTTACCCCTTTTTAATTTAGATTAAATTGTACAACAACATTAAGACCACACAACATGGTTTTTAGAAAGCTTGAAGGGAAAGGAATACCATACATTTATGATTCTTGAGATTATGACAAATAATGGGAAGGGACATTCTGCTTTGGTGAATTAATGCTAAATCAGAAGTCATATGATCTTTGTGACCCTGGGTTAAGTCCTTTAGTTGCTACCACTTTCACTGTTGTTAAATGGTCAGAAAGAGTAACACCATGATATTTTAAATAGCAGAGATATTCTTAGAATTAGGGCCAAATATGAAGGCCAGGAATACAAGGAATCCACAGAGGAGCCTGACCATGTTTCATGACTATTTATCAGAAGAGGTATCTTTTATTTCCTGGTACCACAGACCCTAGCAACTGTTACTGACTGTGCTTATAACATCTCAGTCAAAAATCTTAAGGACATTGAATTATTTATTTCTATTATATCTGCCCAAGTGCTCCCTTAACATGTAATTCTTTTATAGAGTAATATGCATACAACATCTTTGTGCGATCTGGGAATTTTATGCAGTGTTGAGTATTAAAGAGTGGCTGATTTTTTTATTTTTTAAGAGTGAGGAAGTTTTGGTGTTTGAGTGCTGACAACTTTCCTGCCTCACCTCTACATCTTTCCCTCTGCCTTAAGAATGCCCTCACTTCTTTGACGGTGGTGCGAAGGAAGTTCAAACCATGCCAGCCCCCATCAGTGCCTGAGGGACCCTCGCCTCAGTCTTCCTCCTTAGCCACCTTTAATAAACTCCCACGGCAGACACCTTTCCCTGTCCTCTTAAGTCATTTTTGGACCAGCTTGGGAGCCAGCCCTGCTCTTCCCGGGGATATTCATTGTGATGAGTAAACCTTCGTATATTCTCTTGTGTAAGTCATCAGTCTCGACATCTGAACCAGATTGTGAGCATATGAGTCCATCCTGACTCTGAGAGGTGATCACAACACCCATTCAATGTGTGACCTTCACACAGACAGAAGTTAAATGCTGAACGTAGAAGAGAAGGTTCTGTTTGTTTGTTTGTTTTAATATAGTGTACGTTTTGTCTGTGATTTCTTTAAGACCCTGGATGCCCTGTGGACCAACAGCTCTGTAATAGACCAAAAAGAACTAGATATTGATATGATTAATAATATCAACAGCAGGGACAGAGGTTAGGATGAAAACTTGAAGGGCTATCAAGTCTCATTTCTTCAGGGCACAAGTTGATCTCCAGCTGGGATCAAAAATTTTCCCTAGTGGTGTAGCACTGCCTAATTAGCTGCATTAGGGAAGATTCTGCCTTTCTCTGAGCACTGGCCTCAGTTGGAGACAGGAAACTCACCTACTTCAGTGGTAAGGCTGGAATACTTAATTAATTAATGATTGCAGCATATTTATGATTTTGGGATGAAAGGGCTTTATGAGTGAAAATATTACTATATTTCTTCCTATTGCTACTTGGAAACATGGGTCACTTTTGGCAAATTAATGAATCCAAATTGAAAAACATTTCTTTTTTTTACCCAAAGATTGGTAAATTGTGAATACCTTCAGAATCTCTTTCCTCTCCGTTAATCTTAAAAGCTTGGATCAGTTTTGTAAAGTATGACATTTTTACTATAGAATTTGATGCTCTTGGAATAAAGCTTCACTGTAAGAGTACCTGCTTGTCTTACATTAAGCACTGTTATTTACTATAACAGTGAATGTGTAGAGGAAAATGGAGAAAGAGCCTGAATCCAATAATAAAAATCCTCTTTGTGCCTATAGATAAAGGCTCAAAGTAATGATGACTTGACAGATCGACATGAGGAGATAAGTCTAACTGGTATTAAGTCAGAAAATCTCTCTCTTGGTTTTCTATAAAGTAAGTGTGGTGATAGTAAGGAAGAGTTCAACTAAATCACTGAAGAAATAAAGGTGAGCAGGGATAGATCCAATATAATCTCTGGATTCATAACAAAGGCAGGTAGGGAAATAAGTCCTTAGGAAACAATGAAGGAAGAAACCAGGCGGTAGTTCTAGCACATGGAAGTATTAGCAGGATGGCAATTAGAATGATGCATACTCTTTGAAAAGATGGACCACTTATATTGTCTTTCTTATTGCTTCATAGTGATCTTAAATATAAAACAAAAAGAGTATTAAAGTTTTTTTCTCCTTTTAAGTTTTCTCTTAAGTGTCTCATCTCTGGTATATAAACTCATCTTTGAATCTCAACTATTTTATGACTGCACCAAACTGCAGAAAAAGAACTAAATTTTCTACTCACTGCTTTCTCACAGAAATCTAGCATAGAAAATATTAGTGTATTTGCACTAGGCTACTTCAGTGAGTTTTAAACTTCCTAATATAAGAAAGGGATGTAGCAGGCAGAGGGGCTCCAAATGTGTTGATCTACAGTGTGAAGCACAATTGATAAAGACCCAGCAGAAGACAGCTTTAGAGAAAATGATAAGTACGGAAAGAAGACCATTTTCTAAAGTGCCAAAAGCAATTGCTACTTGCACTTTGACCTTTGCAATTTTTGTAAACACGAATAGGAAGGAAATGCATGAACAAAAGCTTGCAGAATAAGACTTGGGTCAGATAAGGAATTCAGTTAGAGGATAATCAACTATCAAGATGCTTTCTGGGTATCAGGAAATAGGATATTTTTTCTGAGATGGTTTTATAATGCTCACTATCACTTGGCCGTTCAGGAGGCAGTTAGAGCTTATGTAAGAAAACACTACTCATTTGAAAAAGGAGATTTCTTGCTCTTTTGCGTTTCTAAGACTCTGCCTTCATAAAACATGAAAAAGGTGGTACAAAAATCTGGCTCATTCAATCAAAACTCTCCTTTAAGTATAAAGGAAACCTTCCCTGTGTAGAGGGCCTTGTTATCAAGCAAAGTATTGACCCCTAAAAGTCCCAAGCATTTCTTTCTCCACAGATATGATTTAGAATCCTCTCATATTTATGTTTGTACTTGTCTTAGTTTCTGTGTTGTCTACATATTTTCATTATAAGAAAGTATGAAACACTTGTATATGTAACATATTATGTATTTATGAGACTATCATGGATATGCATACACATATGTCTCTTTGGCCCAGTTAAAATTCAGGAAGTGATTCCCACATCTTGAACAAAGTATGTATGTTGGAGGTCATTTTTGAAGTTTAGCATTGAGCAGACTTTGTAGAGTGAGAATTTTCTATGTTTGGGAAAGAGAACAAGAAAATACTGTGAAATAACCAACTAACCTACCATCCCATGAGTAATCCATAAAATCCTCTCAGACTCATTGGTTTACCTGACCTTCATTCTCAGCATTTGAAAGTATTTAGAAATGTACCAACTAATGCTTTATCAGTATTCAGTTTTATTGCCAAAACATGTGGGAGAAAGAATAGAAATCTAAGAGCATAAGGAAAGAAGATTAAAAAGTAGTCTAGGCGAGGGTCTCTGTTTAACTCACTTTCTTGTCTGTAGCTCAGGTCTGTTGTGTATGTTAGTCTGTCAGTGTCCAACTCTTTGTGACATTATGGATTGGGGCCTGACAGTCTCTTCTATCCGTGGGATTTCCCAGGCAAGAATATTGGAGTGGGTTGCCATTCCCTATTCCAGGGGATCTTCCAGACTCAGGAATTGAACCCAGGTCTCCTGCATTGCAGGTGGGTTCTTTACTATCTGAGCCACCAGGGAAGCTCTCAGATCTATTAAACACCTTTATATTGGGTTAATGTCACCAGCATCTGAGAACTCCGTGATCCTAAATGTCATGTAAGTCTTGGTGGGGGAGTGGAATCTCCCATGATGGGAAGAAGTGAAAACAGGAATATGAGACATTTGGAAGAAGACAGATAAGGATATAGGGACTCTAATATTAATAAAAGAAAAAAGCTGATAGAAAAGACATTATCACTGAGTGCTGACTATTGAGAAAGCACTCCTTTATAATTATGATTATTTGCTTATTAAGCCCAGTTCATGAGATAGAATAAATAATAAATAGCATCTTTTAGTACCCTAGAAGAACTTTAGCCATCAATCTATGAATTAATCATCAAATATTTGTGAAGGAAAGACATGGTCCTGCAAGGATTTTATAGTTTAGTTAGAAGAGATACACACACAAATAGTTAAAGGCATTATGTGATAACTTCTAGGGGAAACTGAGTTTTTCAAATTAGCTCATACTAAAATCCATGATGAATTTCATTAATTCAGCAGTTTTACTCCTTCCTACCTCTGCCTCATGACTCAGGGCATAAAATCAGTCATCTCTTTCATACATGAATGTCCGTAGAGAGTTACTCTGTGCTCAGAAGTTGTTCATTCATGTTTTCTCTCCAGCTTCCTCAGTGATGCCTATGAGACTCTTGAAAAATACTCACCTCTTCAGTGGCTGCCAGTGTCCTCTGAGATTACTCGAACTTTGGATACCACCATCCCTCCTTGTTAGAGGGTACAGGCCACACAGTGTTTTGTAGAACAGTTGGGAAGAAGACACATTCCATTATTTGTGTCATTGGCGTTGCATTAGCCCCAGAAGCAGCGCAACTTGAATCGTAAGTATCATAAAACCATTCTTGAAAATGTTGCTTTCAAATTTTTGTTCTAACTGCTGTAAAGGTTTAGGGGGTTTCTGGTTTTACCACTCGAGAACCTAACCAATGTCACTGTCTTTCTGGCTCATTGTTTTTCATATATTTCTATGTCCTAGATACTGTGTACCCTCCCTTCTTTTTTGATGCAAGATGAAACCCCTGTGCGTCATGCAAAAAAAAAATAAATATTGACTAAGTTGGATAGAATTGTGTCTCAACATCTACTCTCCCTCTGCTGTGCTTGGGATCAGCTGTTTCCTGAGTTGTCATGATGCTAGCAAGGAATTCAGGGGTGTGGAAACTTTTCTCTGGCCAGGGTAGTCAGAAGAGGAAAGGAATAACAGGTGCACTTGACCTCTGCTGTGAGAATAGTTAGAGTCCTGTGGGAGGTGGATTTCCAAGGAGAAGAGTGGGGTGGGGAGTGCTGTTGTGCCGTGCGTGTCCCTGCTTCAGACCCAGGCACTCATGTCCTCCCCACTAGGAGTGATTGGCTGCTTAAACTCACATGTGAGTCCTGGTCCAGGAGTAGCCCTCAGCCCAAGGGACCTGTATCAGCCAAGGTTATGGCCCCTTTCAAGGGGCAGCTGCACCCAATGCCTGGTTAACGTGAAGGTACAAAGACCAGTCAGTGTGACACCTCTCCAGATCAGCCAGCTCTGAAGTTCCTCATGGATTTGATGGTGGGCTCTGTTGGAACAATGTCACAGTTCACATTCTGCCTTTGCCAAGTCCTTCTCCCATCACTTTCTTACAGGTGTTCCGCAGATCACTTCCATTAAAAATCCTGTAAGTAAAGCTCTGTGTCACAGTCACTTTTGTAGGAAACCCATCTAAGAAAAGTGAGGAATAAAACAATATTTTAGGGGACTGCGAATGTACCTGCTTGGCTAGAGTGGAAATTTCGTGATGGGTGGTTTTTTGGAACATAATGCTTGAAAACAAAAGTTTCCAGAGAGGTCCTTGAGTGCCAGATTGTCATGTTGGGACTTTAACAGACCAAAATCAGTAAACACCTAGCACATGAGCTCACAGCAGCTTCTCCATCTCACATCTGGAGTGGACATCTGCAGTCAATGACTGCTTTCTTCCCTACAGAGTTCCAGATGGATTGGAGAATCCTCTTCTAGATTGAGAATCAGTCTGAATCATGTGTTAAGAAGCCTGCACCCAACATAGCAATACATGTTTAGGAGCAACTTAATATCTCTCTAATTTCTGAAAAGGACTCCTTACTCTAGTCTTGAGGCCTGTTTATTAGTCAAGAGTATTTATCTAATAGTAACTTTTTTTCCAAAATATTGGGATATAGTCGCTTTACAGTGTTAGTTTCTGCTATGCAATGAAGTGAACCAAACTATATGTATACACATATCCTACCACTCTTGAGCCTCCTACCTCCCTCCCCACCCCTCCCCACCCCTCCCCACCCCTCCCTCCTCCTCACCCCTCCCTTCTAGATCACCGCAAACCACAGAGCTGAGCTCCCTCTGTTATGCAGCAACTTCTTGCTAGCTATCTATTTTACACATAGTAGTGTATACATGTCAATACCAATCTCCCAGTTCATCCCACCACCCCTTCCCCGTGCCCCCATGTCCACACATCTGTTCTCTATATCTGCATCTCATTCCTACCCTGAAAAAAGGTCATCTGTATCATTTTCTAGGTTTCACGTTACAAGCTTGCTAGGTTGCTTCAGTCATGTCAGACTGACTGAGAGACCCTCTGGAGTATAGCCCGGCAGGCTCCTGTGTCCATGGGCTTCTCCAGGGAACAATACTGGAGTGGGTCGTCATGCCCTCCTCCAGGGGATCTTTCCAATCCAGCGATCCATATGCGTTAACATACAATGTTTGTTTATCTGACGTTCTTCACTCTGTATGACAGTCCATCCATGTCTCCACAAATGACCCAAGTATGTTCCTTTTAATGGCTGAGTAGTATTCCATTGTGACACATGAGTGGATAAAGAAGATGTGGTATATATCCAGTAGTCATTTGATTCACTTGATTCACTTGACATGTCAAATAGTCATTTGATTCACAAACTTTAATGCTACCCTGAGATGAAAGTTAGAGGCACAAAGAACAAAAGAATGCATCTCAGTATTGAATATATATCCACCATTAGGGAAGAAATTTCTTTTTGAGGACCATATCTTTGGGAATGTATTAAAATAGCCTGCTTTCTTATTATTAATATGCTAATTTTTAAAATAATCCTATCAGATAGGATAACATACATTCAAGGTAAATAAATAGAATTTTTAAAGTGTACCAAGTAATGATACATGGTCAAACAAAATACCACATTTTCAATTTTGGATTTTCTCCAATATTGCTGCCACATTTAACTCTGATGTTTTAGATAGTCTTACTAAGCACATCTTCAAAGTGGTCAGTGAGGGTCTGTTCCTTGACTCAGTATCATGTGTTACTTGAGTAGGGTGATCACACACCCTCTGTCCAGGACTCTTCATTATTATGAGTTGTTCCCCCTTTCACTGTGAAAAAGGGTGGAGGGACTTCCCTGACAGTTCAGTGGTTGAGATACTGTGCTTCCACTTCAGGGGGTGACAGTTCGATCTCTGGTTGGGGAAAAATAAATAAAAATGAAAAAGAGATAGTCTATTTTAAATAAATTTGCACTGATATTTCTGATGTAAGTTGGATTTCAACCAAAGAAATGAAGCAAAAATTTATAATTGCATTCAAATTTCCATGGCCTAAATGAGATTTTCTGCTTAGTGAATTTTCATCCTTCTCTGTCATGGAACTCTAGCTGGAGGAGAAAGTGGTAAAAGGGTCAGCAGCTTCAGTTTATTCAGAACATCTGTCATGATTTTATCTCTATTTCTTCGTATTGTACATGTGGCCTGACATGTAGAAGGAATCTGGGCAGACCATCAGGAAAAATTACTATTAAAAAAAACAAACAGAGAAAGAACATTCTTCCTTACCTTCTACGCAAGAGATGTGGGTGGGTGGATGGTATGTATGGTTGTATGCATGAGAGAGAGACAGAGAGACAAAAAGCATAGTCTCTAAGATGCTTCCACCAGTCCCCATCATGTCAGTTGACCAAAAAAGACCAGAAACAAAGCCAGTGAACTGTGAACAACCTTGTATCTTTGACTCAGATTTTCATTTAGAACTTTATTTTTATTTTATATTGTTAGGGGTCTCATAGTTTCCTACTGCATCAAACACCTCATTTTTTCAAATGTAGGTATTCTAAATACCCTATTGATTCTATGTTTATTACTTACTTGACTTATAATATTATGCTAGATTCAGGTGTGGTGATTGAATATTTTTATAGGTTATACTCCACATGAAGTTTTTATAAAATATTGGCTATATTCCTTCTGCTGTATACATTACATCCTTGCAGCTTATTTTATACCTAGTAGTTTGTACTTCCTAATCCTCTTCCTTTATCTTGCCCTTCCTCACCTCTCTGGTAACCAAGAAACTAAAAGTGAGCCCATATCTGGGTGCAAAGAGATGTTATCAGAATTTGTGAACTAAAAACTTTCTACTTTGCTATTTTTTATGCACACTATTTTGATAAATATGATGGTTTGATTTCAGGTTTTAGCAAAAGAGAACAATGATGGAGGGAGTATTACTACTCGGCAGCCTTAATGATGAACAACAAAACTATCAGTAAACAACTCAAAACACATGGCATATTGGGGCTCTTTAGTGTATAGTGAGACTTGACATCTTTCTATGACAGAATCAAACAGTAAGCATTATTGGTGGTGCTGATTGAGAGAGTCATGGAAAGATACAACTGTTAATATATCTATTCTGTTCAAGAAGGCAGGGATTTTTAAAGATTTTAGAAAACTCTAAAATTCTTAAGAAAAATGATTTGGTGCTCAGAAACACAAATATTAGTATCTGAAAAACTCAGTAAGACAGAAAGATACAATATCCAGGAAATCTCATTAGCAGAGACAGTATTGTCCAGAAATAAATGCTAAAATTAAAGACATGCATAAGCACCATCCATTTCTCTGCATTTATCGAATAGCACAGATGATATAATTATCAAGATACACAGAGGTACACAGCGCCACAAACACAGCCATACTAATACGAGAAGAAAATGCATATTTTCTCCTGAATTTGATTTCGGGAGTGCTCACTGCATCTCAGTGTTTGTCATTGGACACTGCCAGCTGCTCTCTTTTAAAAGGAACTATTAGAGAACATTGCACTGAAGCTGATGATTTCATTTTCAAAAAATCCTTTCTTGTCCAAAATATTGCTAAGTACAGAAATCATCTTTTTCTAAAGTTCTAAAATCTGTCTGTAGTTACATCAGAGGCTCCATCCTATATTAGTTTTCAGTAAAAAGCAAACATTTATTTACCAGCATTTCTGCCTGACTCTCCTGCAGAAACCAAGTCTGCTTAGCCAGCATCAAGGTTGTTCATTGAGAAAATGGTGATAGTATGTTGGGTTTTCAAAATCTGTAGTTAAAAGTCAATATAGTTTTTAAAATAATATTTTATGGAAATATATATTATGTTGCTGTTTACTGTTTCTTAGTCACTGAGTCATGTTCAACTCTTTGGCAACCCCATGGACTGTAGCCCGCCAGGCTTCTCCGTCCATGGGATTTCCCAGGCAAGAATACTGGAGTGGGTTGCCGTTTCCTCCTCCAGGGGATCTTCCTGACCCATGGAATGAACAAACATCTACTGCATTGGCAGGTGGATTCCTTACCACTGAGCCACCAGGGAAGCCCATATATTATATAAAACAATAAATAAAATAAATATATATTATATAAAACAATAATAATGGCATTTATCTAATTATACATGTTAAGGAGGAAATGGGTTAATTATTTTTTAAAAAATGAACACGAGGAATTTTTTTTTTCACTAAATGTATAAAATATCACAAAGAAGTTTAGGTTTTGAACAATCTTCCTCAAGCACATGTTTATTTGGCTTGCTTGTACTATTTCTTTCTCTCCTTTTCTTCTTCCCTATTACCACCTTCTCATTTTTCATTCTTTTCAGTAAATAGTAGTATGACAAAGACTTGCCTTTAGTCTCTGAAAAAAATGACTAGCAGTAAAAAGATGAGGAAAAGCTATCCCATTCTAGGCCATTCACCCCTACTCTCCTCCACTGGCAGATGTTTTAAGACTTTACAGAAACTGAGTATTTTTTTCTTTTTTTTAAAAAAACCCTAGTCCAAGCCTACTAAACCTTTCACCATCTCTGCTGCCTAATTCACTTATTCATGGCCTATATACATCCTCCTCTATAACCTCTTTCTTCTTGTCTTCTTATTGTTTATATGAGAATTGCTGGATAAATTATTCAGTTTTTCCTATTATCCAGTATATCTGCAATAAACTGATAATCTAGCTCTGTAAATACATTTATAATAATTTGAGTTAGTCTTCTTTTTGTATTTGCCTAACTGCCTGTCAGTCTTTATCTAGCTCTTTATACTCCTTTTTCAAGCCTTTGCCCAAGATGAACTTCAAGTACTTTATTTCTGTTTGTTATATAATGAAGACAACCTGCTAAGTAGATGCAAATGCTAATTCTATAGTTGCTTTTCATTTCAAATGAAATTTCATTAGTGTTAAGTATGGAAAATTAATTGCTTCTTATTCACAAGTCTGCAGAACATACCGCCAACTACAAATAACTATGTTAAAGGGTAATGGTATGGATTAACCATAAATCAACAGAGCAGGCAAATTCTGCATTAAGGCCAAAATCCAGGTGTATACTCATGACCTCTAGGTGCTAATAAAGAAATAGATAAAATCTCTTGGGCTGGAACAAGATTTTTCAAGTATTTATTCTTTCATTCAACTTTTTTTTTTTTTTGTATTTTCTTTAGGGCAGAGTCAGGGGATAAAATAGCAATAAGATAATCTCTGCCCTCAGAAAGTTTACAGTTGGCTAGTGAAACTGGTCAAGTGAACATAGAGGGAGATTAACACTTTGATCTGTCATCACAGATGTTTTGAAAGGGCGACAGAAGAAATAGCTAGCCAAGCTACTTGTGAAGTTTCATGGAACCAGAGGATGCTAAGTAGAAACCCCAAAGTCAGTATTTACTCATATTTTCCTTGTTTGTCTTTTCTCTACTCTCTTCAGTGGGACTTACATTTCATTGAATAGCTAACGCAGTGATGTTTTAGAGTCTTTGTACTGGTTGGCAGCTGGTGGAAAACCCATTGTTAGCATCTCTTCCAACACTGTATCCGGTGACATCATGTTGGTTAGTCACTTGAATTTGGTGATGGGAATAGTATTTATACCACGGGAATTGACAAATGCTACCAAGCAAGATTTTTTAAAAAATTCCTCCAAAGAGCAGGTGGTTAAACATTTACCAGCCCAGGGAAAGAAGTATTCCTTTGTTGACTAAAAAAAGATGCACAACATGGAGTTGTGAGTTAAGCTGTATGTAGGGCAAAATGAGGACTGCGACCTGGGAGACAGCAGCTCAGATAGGTCTGAAAGACTGCTCAAAAGGGGTAGTGGGGGAAGGTCAGTATATAATATTTTGGTGAAGGGGGAGTTCAGTGCAATCAAGGACTTATTTTACAAAAGGGTTTCTGCTAACCATGAGGAGCTGATGTCACCATGAAGGGATTTAGTGCTTTTCTAGATATGAACAGTTGCAGTGATTGGGATCATGAAATCAGTTCCTGAAAGTAGCTAACTATCTAAGGACCAGCTCCACCAGTTTCCCTGGAGCACAGAGTGCCTCACTCTCCACCCGAATTACCCTTAGAGGATGTTGAAGGTCGTCAGCTGCCCCAGCGCAGGGTTCAGTCTCTGCAGAGGCAGATGGCAAATGCCCTTGATGTTGTTGTTTAGTCTCTGGCAAATGCTCTTGGCAAGTGCCAATTTGTAGTTGACACCTTAATCCTACTAGAAAATTTAGTGGAGGATAATGAGACAGGATGGATTTTTTCCTCTAATATTAGAAAGGTATGGTCCAGATAAAGCAGAGATGAGAGCCATAGTAAGATACTATCCCTACCTTCTTAGAAATTACACCAGGAAGGATAAGACAAGTCATCAGTCACTATATCCCAAGACTAAATCAGCAGAAAGTTCAAAGGAGGAAGGGAAGACTAGAAAGACTGCTCTAAAAGTACATTTCAATGGTTTGGTCCATGGATTGCCGAATAATTAGGGCCCCACAATTACTGTCATGGTCTATGGGTCACTCTGACAAAAGTGGTGTTATTTTGGTGTATGAAGTTTCTCAGAGTTTATCATCCTGTTATCCTTCCGTGGAGATTCCTATTCAATGTCAGCAACAGAAACAGACAGAGTAACATAGCATTACAGAAGGTTGGCATAGGCCTCTTAGTGTCTTGGTTTATACTTTATTATTCTGCAATACTGAGAAAGTAACATATACTCACAGCGATTCAGATTCCTCATTCTTTAAATTTGATTAGTAATAGTACTTAACTCATAGGGTTTTTTTTTTTTTTGAAACTAAATTCATTAAAGATGTGAAAGCCTTCAGGGCATGCCATATCATGCGTTGTGCTCATACTATCATGTCTGACTCTTTGCAGCCTCGTAGACTGTAGTCCACCAGGCTCCTCTGTCCATGGGATTTTCCATACACGAATACTGGAGTGGGTTGCCCTTTCCTCCTCTAGGGGATCTTCCTGATCAAGGGATCGAACCTGAGTCTCCTGCATCTTTTGCATGGCAGGCAGATTGTTTACCCAATGAGTCATTGGGGAAGCCCCATATCATGCATACTTAGATGCTATCTCTTGTCTTTATTACAACATATTCACAAGGACTGGCAGTTTCCATAAAATGGGCTAGATGTGGTCAATTCTGTCTTTCCAAACACTTTTAAGAACTCCCAGAAATCACTGCCAACTCTTAAGCTTGACATATGAAGGTTATCCATAGAATCTTGGGCATTTACCCAGTTTCTCTACAATTAACCTGAATATTTGTGGTACATCTTCATCATTTTCTGATATTATGAACACATAGAGTAGATATGATTTCTCTTTACAGTAGATATTATTTCTCTTATTGTTGTTAGATTTACCTAGTCAATGGTGGGGCTTCCCAGTTGGTTCTGTGGTAAAGAACACAGAACACCTGCCAACCCAGGACACACGGGCTGTATCCCTGAGTCTGGAAGATCTCCTGGAGAAGAAAATGGCAACACACTCCAGTATTCTTGTCTGGAAAATTCCATGGACAGAGGAGCCTTGTGGACTACAGTCCATGGGGTTGCAAAAGAGTCAGACATGATTTAGTGACTAAGCATCAACAACAAATCCATGATAAGGGAGAGTCACAGATCTGAAAATACTGTGAAGCTGGCCTCATAAGATGTTGTTCTAAAGAAAGATAAAATTTAAAAAGGTTTTTGGAAAGATAGAGACACTTTCCTTCCTCTTCCTGGCCATGGAATTATTCACCACCTGTCAGTTCCTACGAACTCTTTGTTCAAAAGCAACAGAGAAAAAGCAACCTTTGAACACAGTTATGCTTACTTCACTTACAGGCCTACTTCTGCTCTTCCAGGAATCCCATGGTAAGGCCTTGCTCATGGCCACAGACATGACAGGACCTGGAATCATTTCTGAGATATAATGCAGGCATTTACGATGATTAGTTAATCACTTATACAACTTCTTGAAAATGAAAACCTGCTGCAGAGGGACAAAATCCATAAGACCCAAGAACCATAAATCACTCCTGTAAAGTGCCAAGTGCCAAGTGTCAAGCTGTTCACTCTTTCATGGAGTGATGCTTGGTTAGATGTTGGAAAGAAGAATAAGCGAGCAGAGTTCTTTTATGTGGTTTTAAAAACTCTTGCACTGTTGCGCTAAACCCAGATTAGCCCCAGGAATATGCGTGGATGCCATGGTACAGACACTGGTGTGAAAAGCAGAGCACCTGTGTACTGTCCTAGAGATGGCATTGAGAGGGTGGCAATATCTGCACTCAGGAATCCAGGCTACCCTTCCCTGACCACCGCTTCAACCAGTCAACACATTAGCACTGCAGTAGCTCTCACAGATGAAATATTGACAAGTTTCCATGTTGGCTACATGCATTTTTATAAAGAATTTTATTTATCTATTTTTGTTGACACTGTGTCTTCATTCTTGCGCTCGGGCTTTTCTCTAGTTGTGGCGAGCAGGGGCTTCTCTCTAGCTGCAGTGCTGGGGCTTCTCGTTTGCAGTGGCTTTTGTTGCAGAGCACGGACTCTGTGGCCCAAGGGCTTCGGTAGTCGTGGCATGAGCGCTGGTTAGTTGTGGTTTCCGGGCTCTAGAGCACAGGCTCAATAGTGTGGCACACAGCCTTAGCTGCTCCATAGCATGTGGAATCTTCCTGGACCAGGGATGGAACTCATGTCTCTTGCATTAGCAGGTGGATTCTTTACCACTAAGTCACCAGGGAAGCCCTGCATTTAAGAAGAAATGGGTCATTGGTTAAAAGTTGAAAACCATTAGACTAATTCAGCCTTAAAGATTGAAGACTCAACACCTTTCCAGTCACTAGTTTCGGATATGATATTTCTTTTAATCTTCAATATTAGTTCATACTATTTCAATTACTTAAACTCATAATTGTTTAGAGCATAGACTACTATATAAAACTCTGATGAAATACAAAGAATAGGAGGTGACTATTCAGTCAGATTGAGATCTTTTTCAATACTTTAATACTTTAATGTTCAGGTTAGCAAAGGGAAAGTATTAACTCCTATACTTTTAAGGGATCATTCATTTCATTCCCTTTTTCCATCTGAGCTAGTTAATAATAGCAGAAATTTATACTGGAAAGTACCTTAAGAAACCTGTCATTTTACAGATGAGTGACCAGAGGGTTATTCAGAATTGCTTGAGGAGGTATTCCACGTCCAGGGCATTTTCTTCGGTGACATATGGTTTGGTCAAAGAGTAAATATTCAAGCTAACTGAAGCAACTAACGAGATTTTTAATCACAATTTTTGTTTCTTTCTCTCAGAATCTCTCTCTCTTTTTCTTTCTCCATCCTTCTTGCTTCTCTTTCTCCTTCTTTCCTTCTCTCTTTCTTTCCTTCTTATCTTTTATTTATTCATTCACTAAACGATTTTTTGAAACTCTACAAGGAGCGCTGCACTCTCTACCAGCACTAGAAATCTGCAGTTTTATAAGAAGATCTGGTGCTTATCTCATTAAAATGTATAACCTGGAAGGGGAAATAGAGTAAATTGCTTTATGAGTGTGGAGTGTTAGGTCCTATGGAAGATGTATTCAAGGGTGTTGTTGAAGCAAATGCCAAGACTTTTAAATTGGAGAAGCAATTAGTGATGGTCACAGAAGAAGTGGTAGTTAGATTGTGTGTTTTCAAGAATGAGTAGAAATTGAGTAGACAAAAGGTGTGTATGGGCCTGTATGTGTGTGGGTATGTGAGCTGTGGAGGGAGTTTTCAAGTAGAAGAAAAGAGACGGATGTCCAAACAGATGATGCATTGGAGGATCTGCAAGAATTTCAGTAAGGCTGGTTGGAGAGATACATTTCAGAAAGGAGTGTTGGGAGTTGAGAGCTGTAGAAAGAAACATCCTAAAGGATCTTTTAGAGAAAGTTTATAAGTATAAATTTGACCTGAAAATTGTTATGATGCAACAGATAGCTATTGGTCATGGGGATGCATCATTAGGCCTGTATCCTACAAAATAACTGGCAGGACTGTGTGGAGAGACTGGCCAGTCCTGAGGTGGCAGAACCATTAAGGATATGCTTCCAGTAATTCAGGAAAAAGAGATGAGGCTATAGGGTGTGCTAGAAAGAATTGACACCAGGGAATAAATCTATGACTAATCATAGATTTTATGATTTTAAAATCTGACTTTACCTGAAGGATTTAAGAAAAATGCATGGTAGAAAATAGATTATTTAGGTCCTCCTAAAGAAGTCCTCCAGGGACTTGGCTACACTAGATGGTAAAGATCAAAATCTTAATTCAACATTTCCACGTCTAACAAATAATCTCCCAGATATTTCCATGATATTAAATTCAGCAAATGTTTCCTAGGAGAGTTAAATATAGTATTGTGTTTGGTTTGTTTCTTTGTTTCTTGGGCAGAGTAATAGAGTAATTGTGATGCTTTGACCTTGCTCTAGATGTTGGGTATGTTTTTTTTATCATACTGGAGTCAATTTGATACTATCTAAATTAAGTTTTGCAAAAACTCCCTGGAAAAGGATAAAAATTAGTTCAGGGAAGAGACTCATATCCATCAGATGAATCAAAATGTTCAATATATTTATTGTTTAGAACCAGCTGCACATGCTCTCGTGAACTAGGGGGAGTACACATGGATGTGGGAAAGGACCAGTGTCATAAATCATAGAGAAAGAGCTCATTTTGTTAAAATTAAATGATTATGGCTATCACACACAAAAGTAGATCTGAACATACTTATATTTATTTTACTTGAAATACTCAGGTGAATCACAGGATCTGTGTTTCTCAAATTGCGGTGCCAGGATCAGCAGTTTCAGTGTCACCTGGGAACCTGTTAGGAAAGTGGATTCTGAATTTCCATTTCAAATTTACTGAAACAGAAGCTCTGTGGGGCAGGAGAGTTAATAATCTGGGTTTTAACAAGCTTGAAGGAGGTTCTGAATCGCAATAAAGTTTGAAAATCACTGTGATGGAGCTATTGTCATCATGGTTGCAAGCATGGACTCCAGAATCAGACAGATCTTCAGATTCTGGCTCTGCCACTAAATAGATGTGATCTTGGGCAATTTACTCAATTTCTCTAAAATTCAGTTTGCTTATTTGTAAAATGGGAATAAATATATTTCCTACTGCATAGGCTAGTTGTAGAAATTCAATGAGATAATGCATTCATGGACTCATTCATTCATTGATTCTGTACTTACTCACTGAGCATCTGCCTCCTCCCAGGTACTCTGTCAGGTACGGGAGATTCAATGCTGAGTAAAAAAGATGAGAACTTTACTTGAGAGAGAGGGAGAGACACATTCCAGTGGGTTACTCAACATCCTATCTAGTTGCGGGGACTCAACATCCTATCTCATGCACTGAAAGCTCTCAGTGAATATTATTTGTGATGAGTATTAGCTATTGTTCCTTTGAATGGGAATTCAAAAGCCATACCATTTTCAATTTACCTTTTCCAAACACTGTTAAGATCAATGTGAAAATGAAATTCAGTCGTGTCCCAGTCTGTGACTCCATGGACCATAACTTGCCAGGCCTTTCTGTCCGTGGAATTCTTCAGACAAGAATACTGGAGTCGGTTGCCATTCCCTTCTGCAGGGGATCTTCAAACCCTGGTCTCCTGCATTGCAGGCAGATTCTTTACTGTCTGAGCCACCAGGGGAGTCCTGAGATCAATATAGGTCTGGCTGATTGCGTTGTGGGTTAGTCTCTAAGTTGTGTTCAACTATTGCAACGCCATGGATTGTAGCCCACCAGGGTTGTCTGTCCATGGGATTTTTTCAGGCAAGAATACTGGAGTCGGTTGCCATTTCCTTCTCCAGGAGATTAATTCCTTCCCGACCCAGGGACTGAAGCCACGTCTTCTGCATTGCAGGCTGACTCTTTATGGATTGAGCTACCAGGGAAGCCCATAGGTCTGGCTGGTGAAGGATAAATAACCACCACCACCATCACAGAAAACATCTTGACACTTTAAACAGAAAAAACCTGGGGACTGTGATTTACGAAAATAAAAGTTACCATAGAATCTAAAGACAACATTTCACCATAATGAAAATAGAGATAAACTCAAGAGCTGCTGTTTAGACCATTTCAAAATATTACATTTGTGAAGGATTTAGAACGCCCCAAAGTTTCTGTCCTATTGCTTGCTAACACATTAAAAAAAAATGCACTGTTCCATTATTAAATGATGCTTGAAAGCTCTATGTGTTTGATTGAGGAGAGCAATCTTCTGGGTGTCCATGAAAAGCTGCTACAACTTTCTTAACAGCCACTCACATCTGGTGATGGAGGCCTAGTCATTTAAATAAAAAAAAAGACAGAGAAAACGCTGAGAGGCAGTTTGATCTAACTCAACCTTTTCAAATGACTACACTAATTTTAAACATATGAATTTAACTGTATGTTTGCCCCTCTATAAACAGGGCGAACAAACAGTATATCATTTTTACACTTGAACTGTATTATGAGTTTAATGCAGGCTCAGGTGAGGTGAGGTCAGATGGTACAATTAAATGGATCTGGTACCAGCTGGAGATTAGGCTGTCTTTAACCATGCTTGGGTGATTTATCCATCAACAACTCATGTACAGCTCCATAAAAATTGATATCTGTTTAAAAATAGGTATTAAAATACAGTGTACTTTTAAAATTAGAGACTAAAATATTGTGTAGTTGCCAGCAGGTAGTTTATTTAATATTCATGTGCAGTATGAAACAGAAAGATCCCTTTTCTTAGAATAAATATCTATTAGAATAAATTCATCCTAGTTGCTGATATAAATATATAGAGCTTCTGTGCTTGGTCAAGTCCTTGGAAACAAATGTGAAAACAAACAAACTTTTAAATCATTTACAACCCCCCAGCATGTGGAATAATGATATATAATTACTTCACTTGTTAACTGACTCTATCTGTTCCTCAAGGATTTATTTCAGTGTTGTTCTTTCAAGAAAATCTGCTTAAAAACAGGGTGAAAAAAAGGAAACAGAAATGCCAAGTAAATGGATTTGTTAAGAAGAAATACAAAATTTGGATGTTTTAATGTATTTTACTGTGGATTATGAAAGGTAGACTTCAATCTTGTGATTGCACTTGGTTCCTAATAGATGTAAATTCAAATATTTGGATTTTCAGCATCTAAAGCCAACTTGGAGCTCTAAGTAAAGGGCAATCATTTGCCTACGAATATGCATATCAAAAACTTAAACAAATGAGCATTTAAAAGTAATATTTGATTAACCATTCGCTGAAAGAAAAGTAATTCTGCCTGTCTAATCCAGTAATTTATATAGTTTAGTGATTTGCTTGTCAATAATGAACAAATTGCCCTAATATATTACTGCAATGCTTCATTTTCATTAAGACATCTGCCAACTTTTCAAAAAACCTTTTCCAGTTGGGACTTGACTTATAATTGTAGAGTCCCTTGGGGGATTTTCAATATTATTCTAATCAATTTTATCTACAATACACAATATGGATGATTACATCGCAATGCAATTTCCAAAGTTACCTTCTCACATCAGTCATTTGAAAAAGAGGAGACACTGCCGATGACTCCAGAACATATATTAGGAAAGAGACTCAGTGCAGCAATGGAGCAAAGAATATTTTTCATCATTTGAATGCATCCCAACATGAATATGTATAGTACAGATATGCTTATATAATTTACAACCACACTTCAAGCTTTATGGTCTATAACATTTATGTGTTATTTTTATGCAATCGGATGATAATGGATTTTACAACCACAAGATTCAAAAGTTGAAAAGTCCTCTGAGATGATCTTGCTTGTATGTGGACCCCTGTGATAATGCCATAGTCTTTTCTTCTACTTTTTTTTTTAAAGTAAAAGAAGGTGAATCATAGTTCTAGGGAAAGCTGGAAAAATAAAAATGCTCTTAGTCTCACCCAAATTTATCATGACTCCAAAAAAATCATTCAACTAGCCTCTATCCATAGCAAGTGTGATATCTGGGCTCCCATATTTATTTTTTACTTCATTTTCAAACTTCTCCTGACTCAGATGGGGAAGAGTTATGCTACTTATTGGAGATTCATTCTAAGATCTTCTCTGCAAATCTTCATCATTGTGGTCTTCCCCATAGTCATCTAATCTGTCTCTAAGAGTATCAAACCTACTCCTAATATCAAAGACATTTATTAGTTTCAGTTTAACAGTGAGTACTCAGGGGCATTGAAGAGGAGACCGATCTTATGACTATCTAAAATGTATAGAAAGAAAAGGAAATCAGAATGACAAATAATCAGCCTTCTGAAGAAGAGCAAGTCAGTGGTAGTACCAGGAAAGTCAAGATTTTTGTGGATTTACTGCTTGATTTTACCAATTTTTTCTGACTATTTTTTTAAGCACTAGCTGGGAGTAGTAAAAGTGAATCACAGTTCTCAGAATTTACATCCAAGGCACTTTCCTTTTTATTTATTTATTTTTTAAATATTATTTTATTAGTTGGAGGCCAATCAGGCACTTTCCTTTTTAAAATACATTTATCAATGGTTTTAACCAATCATTTTCATTTTAAAGTTTTTTTTTTTAACTTTATATCTTAGTATTAGGTTGAATGAATTAAAATGAACGGCATATCAACCAAAATAGATATGAATTCATCATTTAAAGTTAATAAAATTGTCCTTAACAAATATTTATTAAGTGCTTACCAGATGCAATATGATTTCCTGGAAAATATCTGAAGAAAAATTTTAAAAACTACCAAGGAGACATAAAAGAAAGCTTGAAAACCTGGAGAGACATGTATTGTTTGTAGGTAAAAAGATTCAATATGGCACAGCTTTCTGTTCTAAATCAATTTTGTCCTCATCAAAATAATCCTGATCAAAATGTTACCAGGCCTTTTCTTCAACTTGCAAAATGAGTTTATCTGGAAACATAAGCTTAGGATACCTGTAAGGGGGAAAAGTATTCCTAGCTGGGAAGACGGGTGGGGCCTGTCTTATGGGTGGCAATTTGGAAAGGATATTCAGGAGATGATAAGTAGATAGATTTGATGAAACCCAGAGATCATATAGGACAGGGTAGGATTAGATTATAAGGATAGGGAGGATGTGGATGGGGAAGAACTTTTGATCCTAAGTATGGAAGTTTCTTTTTTTTTTTTTTAATTTTTTTATTTTTCAGTGGGTTTTGTCATACATTAATATGAATCAGCCATAGTGGAAGTTTCTGCCAAAAGGAAATGATCTAAGGATTCTGATCCAAGGAATTATACTTGGAAAGAGCCATATAGGAGCAGTCTAGCAGTAGTGTACATAATGGATTGGAAGGGGAAGAGTCTCTAGGCAAGGCAAGATAGAAGGCTATTGAAATAGTCTGTGCATGATGTGGTTCAGTTCAGTTAAGTTGCTCAGTCGTGTCCAACTCTTTGCAACCCCATGAATTGCAGCATGCCAGGCTTCCCTGTCCATCACCAGCTCCCGGAGCTTGCTCAAATTCATGTCCATCAAGTCAGTGATGCCATCCAACCATTTTGTCCTCTGTCGTCCCCTTCTCCTCCTGCCCCCAATCCCTCCCAGCATCAGGGTCTTTTCCAATGAGTCAACTCTTCGCATGAGGTGGCCAAAGTATTGGAGTTTCAGCTTCAGCATCAGTCCTTCCAATGAACACCCAGGACTGATCTCCTTTAGGATGGACTGGTTGGATCTCCTTGCAGTCCAAGGGACTCTCAAGAGTCTTATCCAACACCACAGTTCAAAAGTGTCTTTGGCGATCAGCTTTCTTTGTAGTCCAACTCTCACATCCATACGTGCCTACTGGAAAAACCATAGCTTTGACTAGATGGAACTTCGTTGGCGTGAAATGATAAAGGCCCAGAATAAAATCTTATAATTTATCAATGAAAAGACCTTCAAATCATCTAGCACAGTAGCTTTCAAGTTTTTTTTTTTAACTGTGAACCATAGACAGGAAATGTTTTACGCACACACATATTACAAAACAAACAAAAATGTTTAACAGAACAGTGTTTATCCTTAGTATTTATGATGACATTTGACATTTTTTTGCTCTGCTCTTTTTAAATTTTAGAGAGGCTGATGGAAACATATTGTATTTAAGATTTTCTAGTAAATTGTGACTTGCTGTTTGTAAAGCACGGATCAGGTGTAACCCCTTTACATTCTGGAAAAGAAACTAACTATAGAAACCAAAAGACTTGCTCAGAGTCCCACTACTCATAACTAGGGTCCAGGTCCATGAACATCCATTGTACACAGTACAGTTAGGGTGGAACCATAGTAGCTAGACCTGAGAGTAATTTTAGAGGAGAAATAAGACAAAGTGATTGGGAAAAATTAAATTCAACTGCAGTTTTATTCTTGGTTAATTGGGTAAACTAATTTTCCATTAAATACAGGTATCTGAAGAAGGAATTATCTTGGGATAAAGTTATGAGTTCGCATTGAGGTTAAGAGGGGAGTGTGTATGTGCATGTGTGTGTGTGTGTGTATGCTCAGTCATGTCCCACTCTTTGGTATCGCCCGCCAGGGACTTAGCCCGCCAGGCCCCTCTCTGTCCATGGAATTTTCCAGGCAAGAATACTGGAGTTGGTTGCCATTTCCTCCTCCAAGGGATATTTCTGGTCCAGGAATTGAACCCAAGTTTCCTGCATTGGCAGGTAGATTCTTTACCACTGTGCCACCTGGGAAACTAAGAGGGGGAAGGGGTAACCAAACTGCCCAGCAGGTAGAGAGAGCTAAAAGAATGAAAAAAAATCTTGTCTGTCATCTGTTTGAGAATGACTAGGTGGCATTTGACCTAATAAATGTACATTAAACATCTCTCCTATTCATGATTGTATTATAGATATTAGAGATTACAAATTGAGCCAAATCACATCCTTGTACAAGAGAACCTCTTATTCAAAGTTTATTGATAGTATTACACTTCCTTGGAATTAATTTAATTTTGATGCTAAAATTCAATAAAATTCATTTTCAAAACTTTAAAATTAATTTTAAAAACCTTTAAAATTTTTAATCTTCTGAAGTTTAATACAATAACTTTACACCTGCCTTTTTATCAACTTGAACTGTTTTTTCCAGCAATAATGCATTTGCGTATGTGTATGTGTGAACTGTCTTTCCTTTTGACATCTTCTAGTATAAGGTGGCAAGTTGCCTCTTACCAGATTATATCTGAAAAGAAACAGCTTCTGACAGGGAAATGAGCAGCTGGGTGGCAGCCTACAGCAACTCTGTTATTTTGCACTGATATAGCATTTTAATATAAATGGCTGAAATGCAATCTGAAAATAGTTATTCATCACAAACAGCCACAAAGCTGGTTAGCATTTAAGCTGTTATATTTGTGGGTTGGCTTCTTTCTCAGTGCTTGCCTTCCTTTAGTGATAATGATGGTGATTTTTCGCTCAGCCCATTGGAGGGAGAAAGCAGAGGTAGTGAAAGCAGTGCTCAAGCATTGCGGCGTTGAGAAAAATCTGTCGGTACCTGAAGAGAGTCCTGGATCCCTCATGCCCAATCCATTGGAGCTTTTTTCCGTTTTACCCAGATAACTTAAGAGTTTTATTCTTAGCGAAAATGAAACAGAGAAACTGGTCATCACGGACTCAGAATTTACATATGTGGTTACACATAATTCCTATTCTAGATTTTATTCCAGGTTTAGAGAATCTTAATACTCTGAACTCTTTAAGTTTGTGTGGTGTTTGAATCTGCAGTGCTTTCCTTGTAGCTCAGTCGGTCAAGAATCTGCTGACAGTGCAGGAGACCCAGCTTCAATCCCTGGGTCGGGAAGATCCCCTGGAGAAGGAAATGACAACCCACTCCAGTATCCTTGCCTGGAAAACCCCATGGGCAGACGAACCCTGTAGGCTGCAGTCCGTGGGGTTGCAAAGAGTCAGGCATGACTGAGCGACTAACACTTGAATCTGTAAACTCGATAGTACTCGGTCGTGTCTGACTCTTTGCGACGCCATGGGCTATACAGCCCGCCAGGCTGCTCTGTCCATGGGATTCTCCAGGCAAGAGTACTGGAGTGGGTTGCCATGCCCTTCTCCAGGGGATCTTCCCGACCCAGGGATCGAACCCAGGTCTCCCACATTGCAGGTGGATTCTTTACTGTCTGAGCCATCAGAGAAGCCCTAAAGTCAATATACTGCTTCCTAATATATCAACTTCCCAGAGTGGTGGAGAAATTTTCTAGCATCTATCTATCCTCACCTAAGAGATCCTTGACTATGCCTTTTCTCACACTACTCCATGGGTCACTCTTGTGAACTATCATGTTAAAGGAACTTTTCAAGTCCTTCAAAGTACACATTTGGAGAAGGAAATGGCAACCCACTCCAGTATTCTTGCCTGGGAAATCCCATGGACAGAGGAGCCTGGCAGGCTACACAGTCCATGGGGTCGCAAAGAGTTGGAATTGACTTAGCGACTAAACAACAACAACAAGGGTTCTAATAAGTTTTCAAGATATAGTGATCTGATATCAACAGTACTTCAGTTTTTTTCATTTTTTAAAAACAAGCTTTATAACTGTGTTTTTCAGGATGCATTTAAGTTCCATACATCAAAGGAAAAAAAAAACAACTAAATAAAATAGCTGTGCCAAAGTATCTTTCGTGTTAAAATGGTTGTCTTAAAGAAATGTAGTATAGTGGTTCACCCCTAGGGGACATTTGAGTCTACCTGGAAACATCTTAGATTGTTACGGCTTGGAAGGAGTTTGCTACTGGTATCTGATAGGTAGAGTCTGGGGATGCTGTTAAATATCCTCCCAGGCACAGGAAAGATCCCTCCCTTGCTCCTCACCACAAAAGAATGTCAGTAGGTGAGGAAACACTGAGGTAGAGTGATAAAGGTGAGAGAACTAAGACACTGGCTTATGAGAGAGTACAAGTGCAAAAACAGAAAACAGAGCAACATAGATTTCTCTCCCCAAGGCTTCTTTTTTATTCATTTTAGTTTTCCATGTACAATAAACAATTCGTCTTACCTCAGCAAGTCTCTTATTGAACTCTTGCCTTCCATCTGACTCTGACCCTGACCTAGTGAGCCCACTTCTGAGAATTTATCTTATGGAAATAATCTAGAAGAAAGACATGGTCCTAGGCATGTTCTTTGCAGTGTTATTTATAACCTAAAATCTAACCTGACTGTAAGATAAATTGATTTAGAGGTCATAATGTAGCATGCGAGAGAAAATGTAGATTCTACAATCAGAACTGAAATTCAGGAGAGAGGTCAAAGCAGGTAATATCAATTTGGAGAATTAATGTTGCCCTAAGAGTCAACATAACTATATCTCTAAATGAAATTTAGTCCTCTCTGATTTCTTATCTGTCTGGTGGGCAGAAAACTCAACCTCAGTTATTATTGAGGCTTCCCAAGCCCCCTTTAATGTCATTGTAAAAGAATCGTGAGCATATTTCCCCTGAAAAACTGGAGAGAAACTAGGCTCTTAATTTGAGAGGGTCAGTACTGCTTCTTTTACTTTTTCTGCTATGTGATGCAGGCTTCACAGGTGGCACTAGTGGTAAAGAACTGCCTGACAATGCAGGAGATGTAAGAGATGCAGGGTCAATCCTTGGGTTGGGACGACCCCCTGGAGGAGGGCATGACAATCCACTCCAGTATTCTTACTGGAGAACCCCATGGACAGGGTAGCCTGGTGATCCATAGGATCACAAGAGTTGGGGACGACCAAAGTGACCTAGCACGCTCACAAGCACACATTATATGATGCTGTTCTTGAGCCCTGATGCCCACAACACAAATGCACTCAGAGATGCCCTATCAGCCTTCATCCTGTCTGCTCATCATGAGCCTATGAGGGGGTGCCTTCGGGACTCAGGGACTGAGTCTAGCCACCTCCAAGGCTTGGTTTGAGGTGCTTTAGCTTCCTTCTAGTCAGTCCTGTTCCATCTCCTTTTCTCTCAAAAAATCTCATCTTTGTGAGCAGGAAACACCAAAGCTACTATTCCCCGTTTCTCTCGAGGTAAAAAAAGATATTTAGAAACACAACGAAACACTTACTTAAAGGATTAGAAGTAAACAAATAAATGAGAATCACAATTATCAGTTTCTTTCTTAATAACTTGCTTTTTACATTAACAGGATGCACCTAATAACAAAAGATATGGGAGGACAGTGGAAAGCCATGTGCAAGAAAAATAAGACAGTACACAGCAAAAAGTTGAAGATACTTTATTTCTAGTGAATGTTTTAATAGTAAGAGATGCCAGTGAGAAGATAGAAAATCATAATCAGAGAGGTGGGGCAATATTACAGAAGCAGAAGACATTGGTTATAATCAAATCTCCCAGAAATTTCAGAATGACGGAGGGTTACAAAACCTGAAAGCTTACTTGAATTTGATCAGAAGGAGAGCACCAAGACTCTGAAATCTTCAAGAATGCAATTTTAGGAGTGTAATAGAAGCTAGGAGATTATTCATAGGAATAAAAGGGTAATCTAAAAACAAGGGCAGTTTGATCTAGCAATGAAAAGTTCAGAAGCATTGGCTTGTCCTTAAGAAACAATACAGGATCAAAGTGAATTTGTTGGATAATTCGATGTATACATAAATTAATAAGCAAAAATATGGGATATCCTTTGGACAGGGAGATCTTGAAGACAAGGTAGAGATGAGGAAATTGACAGAGGAAAGGTTGAACAAAAGAGAAAATGATTAAGGGAACAAGTGGAGGGGATGACCTTTGAAAGGAGGAGAGACAAGTCTTTGAGACTAAAGAATAGGCATATAAATATATTTTAAAGTGAAGCTGTTGAAAAATGAGGAAGATTCCCTCTAATAACGCCCACCACATTACTGATGTATTAGAAGAGCCTTTGTTGAGATGGCTAGTAGCTTGGGGACCTGATTCAGAGACTGATGATTTGCAGAGATATTTTTTTCCCATATTAAAAGTTTAATGTAGTACATTAAATAAAGTAACAGTGAAACAAGCTTAGCTTTGTGTTAATTTTTTGTTTATATGCAAATGCATAACTACCACCTCACCTCCTTGTAAATGCCAGGACATGCTAATATAAAATCATTCTTTTTAAAAAATGAATTATAATCCCATCCAGAAGTACAACCCATGTATCAACTTGGACTGACACAATTGTTTTTATTTCTAATAAGGGCCTTCATTTACTTAAAATGTCACTCCCTAGGTATTCTGTTTCTCTTTTAAACATGTAAGACCACTGCTGTATAAAAAGGAAATTACTTACACTGAATCAAAAGCCATTGAAAGTATTACTTGGAAACTTGATAGGGCTACATAGAATCTTAATCTTGAAAATGCAGTAAAATTTGACTCCATCATAATAACCACAAGAGGCAGATCAATATGACTGAGTTAAGGTCTGTTCTATAAATCATTACCTAGTGAATGAATTAGGAAAAAGATAAGCTATAACGAAAATGGTGAAGAGTGAGGCAAGAACACTCCTCTCTGGGATTAGTTTCCAATAAAGTTCAGCTTGAGGATGCAGTCATGCAGAATATATGTTGTGGGCTGTGGGCAGTTGGCACATCTACTGAAAAGAATGAACAGGACATAGGATCCTAGGTTTCTAAGGCAAAGTTCTTACTATGTAAGTAAAATAGCAGAAAGTGGAAAACAAATAACAAATATAAGCTGAAGTTGTATATGTGATTATTAACTCTGAAGTTTGCTATGTGGCATTATACACTTATGATGTAAGGGCTTTGCATATGTTAGTCATTTTTATTGCCAAAATTGTTCAGTTCAACAAAATGGCTTTTTATCATCAACTGCATATATGCTTCCTCAGTGGCTCAGCAGTAAAGAATCCACCCGCAATGCAGGAGCTGCAGGAGAAGCGGGTTCGATCCTTGGGTTGGGAGGATCTTCTGAAGTAGGGCATGGCAGCCCACTCCAGTATTCTTGCCTAGAGAATATAATGGACAGAGAAGCCTGGCAGGCTACAGTCCATAGCACTGCAGAGTCGGACAGTCTTAGTGTCTTAGCGACTTAGCACATGTAAAGTACTGCCTAAAATATTCTAAAGAAATTCAAAGAGAAGAAACTGGTCCTGATCATTGAGTACTTAGAGTGTTGTGGGTGGAAAAATGCAAATATTTTTTGAAACTGGACATACCACAGAAGACTATGCTTAGAATTATTATGAAGAGTCAAATAAACTTTTATTGAAATATGGGAAAAGAAATGTTTATATTCCATCCACCTTATTAAAATATACTGTTAACTTTTTCAATATTTGTTTTTTATCTTTGCATTATTATAGATTAATATAGTACCTGCCTGATTCAAATTAGATATTAAATAATATTTCATTAAATAAAAATTGAGGTAGGAGTGTTTTTAGAGAGAAAATAGGATCCGTTGAATTAATAAAAATATTTATGAATTCTTTTCTGCTAGAGATAACAGCACTTGACAAGATCATATATTCACAGCCCTTGTCTTCATATTCCTTCTAGTCTGGCAAAATTTGAATATTGAAGGCTTTAAATACAATTTTAGTCACTGCTATACAATGAAAGTTTGAAATTTAATGTTGAAAGATCCACCACAACCTTGAGTATTAAATTGAGCAAAGAGACAAAAAAAATGTTTAAAAAATAAAAGGCAGTTTGTATGTGGCAGAAACAGTTCCAGGAGGCATTGATTAAGATTCAGTCTTGTTATGCTAGAGAGAAGACAAAAAGATATCTAAGAGAAAGAATAAAACCCCACTTGTGCTTTGTTCATATTTTTACATTTAAAAGTTTTCCATTAACACTAGCCAGTTTTCATTTCCGATTAAGGTATTCTTTTTTTAGGATTTAGAGATGGAGGAGCAAAAGATATAATCATAGGAAGCAAAGTAGATAAATTTGTCTGAAACAGAGTTAAGAGTGAAAGGGTGGAAGTGCAGTAATAAGAGAAAATTCAGAACAGATAGTCTTGGATTAGATCACAAAAAGCCCTAAATGCCATGCTAAGGAGTTTGCACTGGATCTGATCAGATGTAGTTTACGAACATTTTATCCCATTCTTTAGGTTACCTTTTCAGTTTTTATTTTTCCTTAGCTTTTTGAGCAAGAAAATGTACTGACAAAAATAGGGTTCAGGGAATATTAGTGTGCAATTCTTGACAGGATAAACTGGAAGGAACTTTGAGAGTAGTAAGTCAGGATCATTTCATACCTTTCCTGAATACAAGAATGCCAGGTTCCATGGAGTACTGGCTATCTGATTTGTTCACAACTCTGGGTTGGGAAGATCCCTGGAGAAGGGAATCGCTACCCCCTCCAGTATTCTTGCCTTGAGAGTTCCATGCACAGAGGAGCCTGGTGGGCTATGGTCCATGGGGTCACAAAGAGCCGGATGCGACTAACTCACTTTCTGGATACTCTGTGGTATGCAGTAAATAATTGTTGAATTAATGAGTGGTCATATTTCCCTTATTGAAAAAGTCTCTGATTATCAATTTTAAATTCAAAATAGAGCTTTTTGATTAAGAGCTGTAATTTATGTGCTAACAGTATTGTCCATTTAGAATACTTTGGGAAATTTCAAGTCTATTTATGATCCCTGATGTTAGTGAGAAAAAGAAAAAACTAATTTACAATTCATCATTCAGCCATTATTCTACCTCAAAGGTGGGACTAATAAACGTTAGGTTATAGGTGGCAAACGTGTTGATAAGGGAAAGAAAAGTAGATGATCTGTGGCTCAGCACTGTTATTAGTCTCAATAAATAATCTTGAAATAATTCAGAATTCTAAGTTGCTATAAAATACCAGGAAAAAATAAAAATTTTTCACTTTTTGGTAGAAAAAGTAATTTTTTCTAACTTCATTAAGGAATAATTGACAAATATGTAAGTATTTAAAGTGTATACTGTGATGATTTGATATACACATATATTGTGGAATGATTACCAGAATTAAGATAATTAATATATACATCACCTCACATAATCAACTCTTTTCTGTTTGTGTGTGGTGAGAATGCTTAAGATCTACTCTCAGTAACTTTTAAGTATGCAATACCATATCATTAACTATAATCACCACACTGTATATTAGATCCCCAGAACTTACTATTCCTATAACTAAAAATTTGTGTCCTTTGACTTATATCAACCTCATTTCCTTATCTCCCCAGTCCCTGGAATCCACCTTTCTTTCTCTGTTTCTATTAACATTGTTTTTATTTTTTTTTTAAGATTCCACATATAAATGATATCATATACTGTTTGCCTTTGTCTTTAGCTTAATACTCTTTCGGTTCTTCCATATTGTTGTAAATGGTAGGATTTCCTTCTTTTATATAGCTGAATAATGTTCTCTTGTGATATACAGACTTTTTTACTTATCTGTTCATCTGTTAAGGGACATTTAGGTTGTTTCCATATCTTGGCTATTGTGAATAATGCTGCAGTAAACATGGGTGTGCAGATATCTCTTCAACATACTGCTTTCAGTTTCTTTGGATATATACCCAGGAGTAAGATTGCTGGATCATGTGGTAGTTAAATTTTTAATTTTTTGAGGAACCACCACACTGTTTTCTTTTTTTTTTCCATTTATTTTTATTAGTTGGAGGCTAATTACTTTACAATATTGTAGTGGTTTTTGCCATACATTGACATGAATCAGCCATGGATTTACATGTATTCCCCATCCCGATCCCCCCTCCCACCTCCCTCTCCACCCGATCCCTCTGGGTCTTCCCAGTGCACCAGGCCCGAGCACTTGTCTCATGCATCCAACCTGGGCTGGTGATCTGTTTCACCATAGATAATATACACACTGTTTTCAATAGTGGCTCCACCAATGTGCATTCCCACCAAAGGTTTATGAGGATCCCTTTTTCTCCACATTCTCACCAACACTTGTTATCTCTTCTCTTTTTGACAGTAATTTTGACAGGTGTGAGGTGATAGAGTGGTTTTGTTTTGTGTTTCCTTGATGATTAGTGATATTGAGCAACTTTTCATATACCTATTGGTCATTTGTCTGTTTTCTTTGGAAAAATGTCTACTCAAATCCTTTGCCCATTTTTAAATTGGTTTATTTACTCTTTTGTTATTGAGTTGCATGAGTTATTATATATTTTGGATATCAGCTCCTTTTCATATGTTAGTTTGCCAATATTTTATCCCATTCTGTAGTTTGCCTTTTCAGTTTTTGTTGTTCCTTAGCTGTGCTGAGGCCCTTTAGTTTGATATAATCCTATTTGTTTATTTCAGGTTTTATTCCTCTGTTTTTGTCTTATTAATAATTTCTTAATTATTCCTTGAAGAAATTATCACCAAGATCAGGGTTAAAAATATTTTTTATTATGTTTTCTTCCAGAAGTCTTACAATTTTAGATCTTACATGTAAGTCTTTAACTGATCTTGAGTTAATTTTTGTGAGTAGTGTAAGATAGGGATCCAGTTTCATTTTTTAACATGTGACTATCCAGTTTTCCCAACAGAATTTATTAAAGAGACTGTCTTTTCTCCACTGTGTGCTCTTGGTTCATTTGTCAAAAATCATTTGACTGCGTATGAGTGGGTTTATGTTTGGGCTTTATAGTCTGTTCCACTGGCCTCAGTTCAGTTCAGTCGCTCAGTCGTGTCTGACTCTTTGCGACCCCATGAACCACAGCATGCCAGGCCTCCCTGTCCATCACCAACTCCCGGAGTCCACCCAAACCCATGTCCGTTGAGTCGGTGATGCCATCCAATCATCTCATCCTCTGTCGTCCCCTTCTCCTCCTGCCCCCAATCCTTCCCAGCATCAGGGTCTTTTCCAATGAGTCAACTCTTTGCATCAGGTGGCCAAAGTATTGGAGTTTCAGCTTCAGCATCAGTTGTTCCAATAACCACCCAGGACTGATTTCCTTTAGGATGGACTGGTTGGATCTCCATGCAGTCCCAAGGGACTCTCAAGAGTCTTCTCCAACACCACAGCTCAAAAGCATCAATTCTTTGGCTCTCAGCTTTCTTTATAGTCCAACTCTCACATCCATACATGACTTATGTGCCTGTTTTTATACCAGTACTGTATTGTTTTGATTACTGTAGCCTTGTAATATACTTTGAAATCAGAAAGTGTGACGCCTCCAGTTTTGTTCTTTCTCAGGACTTCTTTGTGTAGTCAGGATATTTTGTGGTTCCATACAAATTTTAGGATAGTTTCTTCTATTTCTGTAAAAAAATAACATTGGAAGTTTGATAGCGATTGCATGAATCTGTAGATTGCTTTGGGTAGTATGAACATTTCATAATTATTTCTTCCAATTTAAGAACACAGTATATCTTTCCATTTATTTGTATCTTTTTCAATCTCTTTCATTAGTGTCTTATAATTTTCACTGTATCTGTCTCATACCTCCTTGGTTAAATTTATTTATATTTTATTGTTCTGATGTGATTGTAAATGGGATTGCCTTATTAATTTCTTCTTCAGATAGTTTAATGTTAGTGTATAGAAATGGAACTGATTTCTGTCTGTTGATTTTATTTTTACTCTCAATAATATATCCAGTATAGTCAAGATAATTAAATGTTCTGTTGCTATTACAGCAGTAGAAAAAAATGTATGTTTTTAAAATCTTTTGGTAGAGAAAGTAATCTTTTTAAGGTACTTCTGTCTCATGTGTTTGAACTTTGTTCTCTCAGGGGACTAATAGCTTCTGGAAGAAGTCATGGTGTCATCCACATCCTTGTACAGAATCTATAGTTCCAGCTAGATGTTTCTTATTAATGTTTATAATACCAACACACTCCATGTGAAAATTCAAATACTTTTGCCATCTGGTTGCTTTTTATAGATGGATAGATCATATTTGTTTCATTATTATGCATATTTCTACAAGTAAATCCAATTTCAGAAAAACACAATAAAAATAACTAACATTAACTGAATGCTTACTATGTGCCAGATCAATACACTTATTGTTCATGCCAATATATGAAGTAGGTGCTACCTTATCCCTATGTCATAATGAAGGAACTGGTATAAAAAGAGGTTAAGTAAATTGTCCAAGAGAACACAGTACTAAAAATGGTGAGGAGGGATTTGAACACAGACAGTCTGATTTTAGAGTTGTACTCTAAACCAGCAGTTGGCATTCTTTTTTTCTGTAAAGGGCCAGATAGTAAATATTTTAGGCTTTGCAGGCCATATGGTCTCTGTCGCAACTACTCAACTCTGCCGTTTAGTGCAAAGCAGTCATAGATAATATGTAAATGAATAAGCATGGCTGTGTTCCAATAAAACTTTATTTATGGACACTAAAATTTGAATTTCATAAATTTTTATGTGTCACAAAATAGTATTTTTCTTTTGATTTTTTTCCAACCATTTAAAAGTGTAAAAATCTTTCTTAGCTGTGGGCCATACAAAAATGGGGAGGGGGTGACTGGTTTTGTCCCACAGGCTATAGTTTCCTGACCCCTGTTCTAAACCATAGTGCAGATTAGCCTCTAGGAAAAGAATGCAGACCCACTTAAGAATTTATTAATACCTAAGTTCCATTATTCATGAAGGGAATTGGGACATTAAATTTTTCTGCTAAAGTGAGGAAGAACAGGAGAAACTGCTAAGTGATAAATTTGGGATAGACCTAAAAATAATTTATTGGAAGAAATAGTTCCTGAGGATGAGTGTAGCATCTTTTTATGCCTATTACTATTTTCCTCAGGAAAGATTATTTCTCAAAGAGATGGCCCTTTCTTGGGATTTAATAAAACAAGGATTGCAGACTAATGATAATCTTAAACACAAGTTGACAAACCATGGCTGAGCTAAAACTGGCCTGCTTGCCTGTTTTTGTACTGATTGTGGGCATTACCCCAGGAAACTAGCGCTAAGAGCCATGAAGACCCAGGGCCAGTTAGGAAGCATGGAGGATCCTTCCCCATGCTTGTTTCACACTCAGCAGCTACAGTCACACCTTCTCACTGCCCAGGGTCTGTGCCCATTGCCACCTACACTTTGGGGACTCTGCTTTGGCAACTGGTGTGCACCAAGTGGTCAAATCTCAGTCTGGTGAATGACTTCACCTCTGAGCATCTGTCCAAGTTGAGGTGGTGCACAGGATCTGGATTTCACTAGACTGATGGTGATGGTGACCATGGCAGCCACCAGCCTCACTGCCTGCTATATCCTTCCCCCTTAGTTTAGTCCATCATCAACCTGTGAAAGTCTTCTTTAGACTGCATCTGGTCACAAAGTGTCCTCATTACCTGAAATACCCACCCCAGGCAAATGGAATAGGGGTTTTCTCTCTTGTTGTATAAAACACCTGCATTATACTTTTGATTTTGCCTCTTGGCCTTCAAAGCCTAATATATTTAATATCTAACCCCTCCAACCTCCAAATTGCTGACCTTTGATCTAGATCATGACAGGGACTACAGAAACAAAGAGAAAGAGTGAAAGTACAGGAAAATTGCTTAAATTAAAAGACAAGATTTGGCAACAATTTAGCTCATTTAATATTTCACTAGATGGGAGGAAAACAACTGAAGCTTAAGTAAAATATGTAACTAGAAAGCAATGGGACTGACAATTTTTTTCGACAATCATGTGTGACAAAATGTGATTGTCTTTCAAAATGGCGCCCTCCGGATGCTCTTCATGAAATTTAACAATGTTGCCATTGCTGTAAAACATTTTGGCACTCTTCCTTTGGAATTGCTCTCTGAATTTATAAGTTGCAGAAGATAATTTCAGGGAATGTCATGTAGAATTTTGGAGTTGAAAGGTCATTTGAGATCAGCCTCATTGTCTTATAGTGACATATGTCCTTCAACCGAAAAGGTTAGTTCCCAACTGACCACCCTTCTCATTAGCAATACTTGCCTCAGTTTTACTCTTTTCTAAATTAATTCATTATTCCAGGATGAGAGACATGTTTTTTTTTGTGTGTCAAGGATAGTGAAAAGAATAAACCATATGTTTTGAAAGTCACTTTAAAAAAAGATTAAAAAATGTTCTGAGTAAAAAAATGATCATTTTTAGCAATGGTCAGTAATTTGCTTGGCTATTTAAATTATGATGAATTTTCTTTAAAAAAAAAAGTCATCTTACTCTATGGTTAACCAAAATGCCTTGATTTCCTTAATATTAGAAAGCTTTTGGAGTTTAGTCATTTTCAATGACAAAATGAGTCTGTCTTAATTCATGTTTTTTCTGAGTGTTCTGCATTGCCCAATAGAATACATGTTTTAAGATAAGTATATATGTATAAATATTTGCCTGAATTATGTCAAATTGATTTTTAATAAAGATAGACAAAGACGGAATGTCAATATGATCACTGTATTATTTTAACAGGAATTTTTCTTTGAAAAAGATAAGGACATTCCTTTTTTTCCCCCACTACAAGGATGGTGGATGAGTTTTTTTTTTTTTTTTTTTTAATTTCACAGAGATGTGCCACAGAGAGCAACCAAATATAACAACTCCCTTTCACAACCATGTGGAAGCAACTTGCTTCCTGCCATTTCTCTCTCTTGTGATATTCCGAAGTGAAAATGAAATACAGATACTATCAAACTGTGGCTATGACAGATGAAAAAAAAAGATACTTCTGTTTTACTGAAGTGCATTTGTTTTCCTCCTCTATTCTACAGGAAGCATTACAAACCCACAGAGTCCCTGAGAGATGGATTTTACTGGGAGGCAGAATGCTAACTTTGCTCAAAGATGTGTAAATGCCACGTGCCCAGATGGTCCTTTTGCCTATTCATAGGGAGAGGCTCAGAAACACACATGCAACTTTCTGTGGTCAGTCATAACAGATTTGTTCTAAATAAGCCACACTGTTTTGCAAGATGGCAGGGAACTGTCAGGCTGTATTTTAAGCACAAATGTTTCTGCCAGACAGACATAGCATATACCATGTGCTTCAGGAACACACACACATGTGGCATTGATCTGAGGACAGAATACAGACCTTGTGTTGTCATTTTACAGCTCAGATCAATAAGCCTAGTAGTATTTCGTGCATTGACCTTCAGTTGACTCAAGAATTTCATGTCAATCATCAAAATTAGAGATAAACATAAGTAGATAGACAGGTTCATAGATGGGCTGATAGTTTCTTGCATGATAATGTCCCTTTGCCAAGCCTGGTTCTACGTATTGCATCTCAAGAGGAGGGGTCGTCATTGTGTTTGGGGAGGGGTCTAGTAGTCTTTTACCTAATTTATTTTACTTCATTCCTTTTTTCCATTAAGAGTCACTTTCTATTGACATTTTAATAAAACTTACTAAGCAACTATTTACACTTGATGTTCTGTGTGCTTTCAGGTAGGTTATCGTTCTTAGAAATTTACAATCTAAATATTCCAAGGTAGAAAACTAGTTAGTTAACAGAGATTTATTTGAGAAATAAGAAGCAGCAATTTGTTACAAAAACTATCTTTCAGAAGTTAGCAGCAATTTCAGGTAGGGAATAAGAATACTTTATAGCCGAGTTGGTAAACATGTTGGGAAAGAGCCCTGGGACTTCTAGTTCCAGATATCGTGTGACTGGTGTCCTGATAGATGTGCTTCAGAGGTGGGCAAGCTGCAGACACATTACAAGAAGATGTGACTAAATGAGGAGTGAATGGAAGTGAGCTTTGGACTGAGGAGGGGAAAAAAGCATTTTGCTCAATGTATCTAGTAATTAATTAACTAGTTAATTACATCTAAACAGAATTAGCAAGAGCTGACAAAGGTACATATTCTGAACTTGGTGGTGAATAAAGAGGGAATATAAATGAGGATAGGAAGAGGATAGTCAGAGGTAAAATTGTACTCAAAATATCTGCTCTAAGAATTTTGCCAAAGCTGGCTTGAAAATTTGACTTTATGCTTTCTAGCAGTCAAACAAAAGAAATAAAGCCAGTTTCAAATTCCATAGTGTCCAACAGGTTAAAAAAAAAAAAAAAAATACTAGTTTCTTAGGTTAATTCCAGCTATTTCTGACACGAAGTCTCAGAGAAATTTTTCTCTTGGCCCTCATAAAAAGAATACTGGCGTGTGTTTTGCTGAAAGTTTTACTTTCGTTTTCAGTTCAAAGGATTTGTTAACAAAAGAACCCACTTGTTACACACAAATAAATAATTTCAACTTTCAATGTGTTATTTAACTTAATTTCAATATATAGTCGTTAGGGGTAAAAAGACAGAAACAATAGAAGTAACAGCATATACATCTCCAAATTGAGCCAACAACTACATTTAGACTTGAACGGCTCTGAGAAGTCCTATGTTAACAGCAATCTGGAGTCCAAGTGGGAAAGCGTTCCATACCATGGGTGAGGCTTCAAATTGCAGTTTGGGGGGGCTCCTGTTTATTAATCCTAGGCTGCAAACAGGTAATTATCATCAGTTTGTGAGCAAAAGTGAAGCTCTGGTTTTCCTTTAACTATTACAATGCTGTTTGTTTCACTTTGTGAGTCATAAGACTTCTTAGATCCCGAGGGGCTGACCAGGCCCACTCCAAGACACACTCCCTTTCTTATCTAAAGTTCCTGCTTGAGTTGCTGGTAGCAACTGGTGTGATAGTAGGCAAGCAGGTAGTGCAGACAGAGTGCAGGCAATGTCAGAAGTTGGTCAGAGTCTGAAGTCTGAAGAAGACTACCTCCATTTTAATTTCCCTAACAGCATGGAATGGGCTTCCCTGATAGTTCAGTTGATAAAAAATCACCTGCAATGCGGGAGACCCTAGTTTGACTTCTGGGTCAGGAAGATTCCCTGGAGACAGGCTAGGTTACCCACTCCAGTATTCTTGGACCTCCCTTGTGGCTCAGCTGGTAAAGAATCCACCTGCAATGCGGGAGACCTGGGTTCGATTCCTGGGTTTGGGAAGATCCCCTGGAGAAGGGAAAGGCTACCCACTCCAGTATTCTGGCCTGGAGAATCCCAGGGACAGAGGAGCCTGGTGGGCTGCTGTCTATGGGGTCGCACACAGTCGGACACGACTGAAGTGACTTAGCAGCAGCAGCAGCAGTAGTAACATACTTGTAGTAAAAAAATTTCTGTTAAAATTTTCTAAAAAATAAAGTTCTCTAACTTAATATAAAGGTCTGTCTAGTCAAGGCTATGGTTTTTCCAGTGGTCATGTATGGATGTGAAAGCTGGACTGTGAAGAAAGCTGAGTGTCGAAAAATTGATGATTTTGAACTGTGGTGTTGGAGAAGACACTTGAGAGTCCCTTGGACTGCAAGGAGATCCAACCAGTCCATCCTAAAGGAGATCAGTCCTGGGTGTTCATTGGAAGGACTGATGTTGAAGCTGAAACTCCAATACTTTGGCCACCTCATGCGAAGAGTTGACTCATTGGAAAAGACCCTGATGCTGGGAGGTATTGGGGGCAGGGGGAGAAGGGGATGACAGAGGATGAGATGGCTGTATGGCATCACTGACTCGATGGACATGAGTTTGAGTAAACTCTGGGAGTTGGTGATGGACAGGGAGGCCTGGCGTGCTGTGATTCATGGGGTTGCAAAGAGTCGGACACGACTGAGCGACTGGACTGAACTGAACTGAATACAGAAATAGCTTCAAGGTACTATTCAGCAAAAACAATTCTATTCCAAACTTTAGTGATCCTTTATTGAAAGATAAAGTGGAATGTCTAGAGGAATGAATGAACATGCAAGTTTTAGACAGCTCTCATAAATAGAATTTCTATGACTAAGTTTTGATTATTTTCTAACAAAAAGTCTAAAGTATAAGTATTCTTTCTGAGCAGATTTATATGCATTAGATAACAGACAAAATTTAGAAACGTGTTCAACACGTTTTCTGAAGGTAGGTGATATCAGCTAGAACATATTAATACTACACACATACCTGAAATGCCAGTCACTGTCATGCCAAGATTTTCACTAGCAAATAACATCATAAGGACAAATGGCCCTTTTGTACTTCAAATTTGAAAATAACTTTAATTTATTTTGACTATTTCAAAGAAAATGTGCAGTATGACCAAAGAAACCATTTCAGCTATGTTGCTGCAGTCAACATTGAAGGATGGAGAACCAGGAATGGAAATTTGGAAGTGTTGGGTACACAGGGCAGAAATTAAAATATGATGTCTTAATAAATTATTTTCAAACCAATCAAGAAATCCAACAGTATATTCGCAGATGGCAATGCTAATATCAAACCAGGCCTAAGGCATTTCCTGGGGGACTAATGACCAGAGGGAATTAATGGCCCTTGGCTTCACCTCAAGCCATTCACTTTCCCAGCCAGTCATTAATCCTAAGAAATGTCCCGAGCCTCAATCATTACAGCTTAATTGAGATGTCATGAAAAGGGTTAAAGAAGTTTTGACTACTTTACTACGTGAATACCAGCAGTGAAATGCATTTAGAATCCCTGTTTAAAAGACATGTAATTGCCTCAGATTCTTTATATTATCATAACTCTTCAAAATTGATTGGTTTTAGGTTTATGGAAAAATATGCAAATTAACAGAGGATATGACACACATTTCTCATCGTGGGAATAAAAGTAGTTCGCACAGAATTCATTTGATTGAGTTTGATTACTGAACAAAATCTAATTATTTTAGATACATGATCAGACTTTTCTGGAGATGCAGTATTGTAGGAAAGAAGCATTTGGCATGTGTTATTGTCAGTTCAAATGTGTTTTGTTAAACCATGGTTATTTTGGGAGGGTCTATCACTGCTGGGAAGCACAGGTATTAGAAATTACTTATTCAAAGTAAACAGAATGGAAGGAAGGACACCTTTCTTATTCAGGATGAGCATACAGTTAGGCTATGTGAAATAGGGAAAAAGACCAGCAACTTCTGTCTCAGCATTTTGGAATCCTATTTCCTAAACAAGGTCTCAAATCAGCTTATAAGGATGCTTCATTTGCATGAGTCTGATGATACCAGGAAAGTGAGGACAGGTGGAGAGTGATTGAATAGTGAGAGTAGCCAATCAGAATCAAGAAACAATTCAAAAGAATCATTTTTTTTTAAAGGCAAATATGCTTCCCAGTGTAGAAATGGAAAAAATTCCACTAGCAACAGATCTTAAATACACATCTGATTGTGTTCCCTGTAGCTCTGACTGGCTACCTGCCAACCAAAGGGTCCCCTCCTAAATTCTGATCATTAATGATCACATGTTACCCAACAAACAGTGTTAAGAGCTGAGCAGTTTGCAGACTTTTCATATCTTCCGTTTCTAAGTCTTTTCTCAGGACAAGACTACAGTCATTTTTCAAGAAATTGCCATATTCATTCTCCCATATCCTTGAACACTATTTGTCTCAGGGTGGTGATGGTGGTGGTATGTGTATGTGTGTGTATGTGAGCATATGATAGAAGAAGGAATATTGACAGTGCCTTTCAGCATTGTTCTCAAGTCATCTTCTGTAGGGGCTCTGATTCAGTTAGTTGCCCACTCACTTTTGGAATATCTGTGTTTCAATAACACCATGTGGGAAGGTTTCAGAGTTTTAATCATGTGTAGTTGTCTTAAATTGCCAACTTGAGCCTAAAACTGAGGAAATAGAGATATTAGGTATCTGCTGCTCCAAAGAGAGCTGACAAATTAGGGGCCAGCCCACTCCTCCAGAGTTTATTACTAAAGAGGTCTACTGGCTAATTTTGCTATCTCTGTTCAACACTCAGTACCTCAGCTCCACACCCACCAGGCTATTAAAAGTATTAAAGAATACCTAAAAGACAAGGTAGAGGAAAAGGCGGGGAGTGGTCTGGGTCATCAGGAGGGCTGTGATCCTCACACCACTAAGCCAGGGAAAGAGTCAGGAGATTCATCACACTAGGAGTGAAGGTCCTTGCAAGGCTGGCATCTGATTCCCTAGTAGTCATCGGCTTGGTCAATGGACTTGCTTATCTATCCTCAGCTGACCTGAGCAAAAGAGAGGACTGGAGAGAAGTCCTGGCAATGCAGAGAAAGGAGTGAGTGAGGTGTGGGACGAATATAGGAGTTTTTCTTTAAGGGAAGCTTCAGGGGTGCCATGAAGGAGATAGGCTGAGCTGACTGGGTAGTGTCTAGCCATAAGGGAGTTTCCTTATGATTGTGAGGTGATCTACTGCTTATTGGTGGTATACATATCCACACACTTGCCTGGAGCCAGCAGTCAAGGCTGCCAGCTTTGACTCAGATATGAGATGAGAATTTTAGAGTGATTTAGACTGGACATGGAATACGTTGAAAGGCAAGAAATTAGCTGGATCTTTCCGGAATACTTAACTAGTGTGCAAGAGAACCTCTCTGTGTCCTGGATGCCCATCACTCTGTAACTCATAAAGTCATAAGTTCTTATATTAATAGAATATGTAGTTAGCTTGTGAAATCAGAGCATCAGACAGTTTATTAAGCGATTTGTCTATTATCCTTTGTTTAGAAGGTTCAGTAGGTGATCTTTGTTAAATCCTTAATACTAAGGATTTATACTTATTATTTATACTTATACTTAAGTATTTATACTTAATATTCACTAGTGTCCAGAAGATCCAGATGTATAATTAATTTTAGCTATAACAAATGAAATTACTAAAGTCATTATTAATTAATATTATTAATTATTAGTCATTTATCTTGCTCTTCAAGTTGCTCAGGCTAAAATATTAGAGTCATTTAAAAAAATATTTTCCTTCTCTCATTCTTCATGTTCGATATATTAGTATATCCTTTTATGTTATAATCCAACCACTTGTTTTTCTCAAGTCTCTCCACTGTTATAGTGTGTAGGTGCTAAGTCACTTCAGGCATGTCTAACTCTTTTTGACCCCATGGACTGTAGCCCGCCAGTCTCCTCTGTCCATGGGATTCTCCAAGCAAGAATACTGGGGTGGGTTGCTATGCCCTCCTCCAGGGGAACTTCCCGACCCAGGATTGAACCCAAGTCTGTCTCCTGCATTGGCAGGCAGGTTCTTTACCACTTGTGCCACCTGGGAAGCCCATCCACTGTTATCATGGTGTAAAGCATTGGTGTTTCTCCTTTGCATTGCTCCAAGAGACATTTAACTGGTTTCTCAGCTTTACTTTTTCCTTCCTTCAGTTTATTTCTATCCAGCAGTCAGTGTGATCATGAAAACTTAAGTTAATCATGATACTTTTCATGTTAGAACTCTCCACTGTCTTTACATCACACTTATGGTAGAAGACCAAAGTCTTTACAATGGCCTTCAAGGTCCTACAAGATTTCTGTACTCATCTCTTCATTTTTCTGATATGATTTCTATCACTTTCCCTCCTTGTGGTGACCTGACCTCCTACTCAAATTCTGTGTATTCTTAAAATATGTGTGTATGTTCAGTCTCTCAGTCATGCCCAATGCCCCACGATGCCACAGACCATAGCCCGCCAGGCTCTTCTGCCCATGGGATTCTCAAGGCAAGAATACTAGAGTGGGTTGCCATTTCTTTCTCCATTTAAAGCAATAACAGCTATTATTTTTTTAGCTCCTACTATGGACTGGAGACATTCTAAATACTTTCTCAATATCATACAGATAACAAGTGTTGGAGGTAAGATTCTATCTCAGCCAGACTGAAACCAGAGCTTGGACCCTGAATTTTAACACCGTATTGCCACCTGGTATGTGTCTACAGGGATGGTCTATGTCTATGCAGTCAGTGTTTTCTAGTAACTACAACAGGGTTTAGAAGGTAAGTAAGACTAGGTTCATATCCTGGTTCCTCCTCATCTTAGCAGTGTGATGTTAGTAAATTAGCTTCCCTGTACTTCAATCTCCTTATCTAAGGAATGGGAATAATAACAGTTCCCTCCCATCTGTACTGGTTTTCTAGATTCCACATATATGCGCTAATATATGTTATTTGTTTTTCTCTTTCTGACTTACTTCATGCTGTATGACAGTGTCTAGGTCTATCGACATCTCTGCAAATGGCACATTTTTGTTTGTTTTTATGGCCGAGTAATATTCCACTGTATTCATATATATGGGCCACATCTTCTTTATCTATTCCTCTGTCGATGGACATTGAAGTTGCTTCTATGAACCTTTTTGCCAAACAGAAATAGAGTCATAGATGTAGAGAACAAACACATGGACACCAAGGGGGAGGGAAGGATGAGATGAAATGGGAGATTGAGGTTGACATATATACACTACTATGTATAAAATGTATATGAGAGCCCACTGCAGAGCCCAGGGAACCTTACTTAGCACTCTGTGGTGACCGAAATGGGAAGGAAATCCAAAAAAAGAGGAGATATGTGTATAATGTATACATATGACTGATTCACCCTGCTGCACAGCAGGAAATATCACAACACTGTAAAGCAGCTATACACCAATGGGGGAAAAAAAAAAAGCAGTTGCCTCACAGGTAAGGGTTAAGTAAGAATATAAATAAGTATTCTTAGTTCAGTCCCAGACTTAAAGCTTTGTGAATTATTGTAATAGTTATTTAAACATAAATATATAAATTTTCAAAGAAAATGAAGTTTCCCATTCTCAAGGCTCTTACAGTGCTTCAAATTTAGATATTTGAGAATCCATATTAAAATGGCTTCTGCTCATGTTAAAGATTTGCAAACCTTTGAATGCATTTACTACATCGTTAAACTGAAGGTCGGAAAGAAGAGTGATTATTACTTGTAATTCTTCAAAGGATATCCAGGGAAACAGACTCCTTTTACTCATTGCTGACGTTTTTTCCCCTAAAATAATAGTTTACATTAAAGCTGACAAATATACTCTAAAATTTTATCTTGATGCCAGTTAAAAGTGACAATTTAAAATCTGGAATAGCAAAATTTAAAATGGAAACAGCAACTGAATCTTAAATAGGGCATTATGAACTCAAAACTGATTTTTTTAGAGGACAAAAAGTGGTTATAGGGCTACCCAGTTGGCCAGTGAAGGTCTGTGCAGTCTGAATGGCATGATTATACCTTAACATTTATTATATTAGAGTCAGTGGGAACTAGTTTACCATTATAAAGCATGATCCTTAAATGACCAGAGTATGTTTTTCTCTGGTAGAGCCCCTTTAACTGCTGTATTACTTCAGTACTACCATTTTCTTTTAGCTTATATTTGCTATACTAACTAGTTGTGCATGTTTGCTGTCTCTAAGTCGTGTCCGACTCTTTGTGACCTCATAGACTGTAGCCCACCAGGTTCCTCTGTCCATGGGATTCTCCAGGCAAGAACACTGGAGCCGGTTGCCATTTTCTTCTCTAAGCATTCTTCCCAACCAAGAAATTGAACCCGCGTCTCCAATGCCTCTTGCATTGGCCCATGGATTCTTTACCACTGAGCCACCTGGGAAGCCCCCACTAGCTGGCAAAAAAAAAAAGATTCAGATTCTTGGGTGGTCCTTTGTCTGTCTTGAAAATCTCTGTAGACCTTGAACCCACTGAGGGTGATCTGTAAATACTTGATTGCCTCACTGATTAATGATATAGTTCATAAGTATTAGTGTCTCAGTTCAAAATGTCTAATAACCCACACACCTGCAACTGCTTTAAGCACTCAACATATATTAGCATATAATAACTCACTCAACCCACATGAAAACCTTCAGAAGTAGACAGTAATACTGTTTCCATTTTACAGATGAAGATATGAAGGCAGAGGGAAAGTGGGTATAATGTCTATGTCACACAGCCAATATGTGTGATATAGGTTGGTGTTTGAATCTGGAGAGTCTGGCACCAGAGGTCACATTTCTAAACACTATATCATGATGGCAGAATAGCCCAGATACACATGTTTTCATGGCCAGACTTCAGGATTGATATCCATCTTGACCAATTTGTCTCCTAAGTATCTGTTAACATTGCTAATACCTGCTGTCATGTGTATGGATCACTATTGATGCTTTCTTTTAATTCTTAAAATTTTTTTTAAAATTTATTGTTATATGGCTGTGCCAGGTCTTATTTGCGGCATGCAAGATCTTAGATATTCATTTCAGCATGTGAACTTGAATTCTTAGTTATGGCATTTGGAATCTAGTTCCTTGACCAAGGATAAACCTGGTTCCTCTGCATTGGGAGCGCAGTCTTAGCCCCTGGACCACTAGGGAAGTCCCCTCTTTGCTTCGTTTTGACATAGTCTGCATGTCTGTTTGACCCCCTCCACTGTACTGTTTTTTATATCCTTCTGCCAATGCAGAAGATGTAAGGGATGTGGATTCAATCCCTGGATTGGGAAGATCCCCTGGAGGAGGGCATGGCAATCCACTTCAGTATTCTTGCCTGGAGAATCCCATGGACAGAGGAAATTGGTGGGCTATGGTCCATAGGATTGCAAAAAGTTGGACATGCCAGAAGCAACTTAGCATGCATGCATGCCATCTTCAACATTTCCCCAAAGTCTCTTTAGCATGCAAGCTGCTTTTTCACTTTTTCACATGATTTGATGAAATCTAACTATTATAGCTTTTTGTTTTCTTCACTCTTCTTGAAAGCCTAGTCACATGGGATTATATCTTTATACAGTTATCAAATTATATTTACTAAACATCAGTCTTACTTATAGCTATTATTCAAATCTTTAAGGATTTGAAGGGATTATCCATCTCTCTGAAGGGCCTGAGATCCCATTTGCTTAAAATACAGCAATAAGATGTAATATATCCATAGCACCATTCTTTGAGAGCTCTGTAACCCATGCCATTGATCCTTAATATATCCCTGTTCGGTATGACTAGCAGTATTCACTTTGACTTCTGCAAAATAGAGATAATGAGGCAAAGAAAGTAAAAGTCCCTTTCTTATAGATAGTTATTCTTAAACTACTCACTTTGTTATGATGCAATTAGAAAATATATCATTATCAGGACTAGGAAGTAGTGATTAATATTTTAGAAAGTTATATGAAGAATAGTGTAAAATATAACTATCTTGTAAAATGTAGCTGTCTTTGGGCAAAAGAATGGAGAGGCTTAAGGTAAAGGTCATGTGAACAAAACCAACATGACTACCATAACTTCAAGAGTCCATCCATTTCTCTTTTGGTGACATAAGCATTTTGACTAACATCCTCAATTTCTTCAGGGATAATGATGCTTGTTGATAGAAGCTTTTTAAAGATAACTTTGTATTAGTACAGAATTAAATGTCATCTTTGCTAGTGCACTGTTTTCCAGATCCCTTTCCTGATTTCTACTGCATTTATTCTTAATAAAGGCTAAAATGGGTTAAATCAGTAGAACTTCCCCTAGAAATGGCTCCATTTAAAACAGCTTCTCTTAGATGACAAAATAACTGGTTGAAAAGTGGAAATATCCCTACTCTCTACTGTTTTATTTAGTTTATTCAAAATAACCGGTTATATTGGTTGATTAATTACTTTCTGCCTGAGATTAAGTGAAAGTGTAAATAGAAAGAAGTGTTACCTCAGTTCACTTTGGGTTGACAGTATGTTGATTAGGCGCATACATACCATTATAATTTGAATAAGTTCTCTCAGTCATTCTTTGGTTTAACGTGCACAAAAAAGAATAGTTGGGTTCATTTTGTTAAGTTGGTGCAGCAATTTTTGCAATGTGCTTTAGTTTTTGATTTTCTACCTGTTGTTTGGAATTGAGCAGACTATACTTGTTAGTATTTCCTTTTCTTAATTTCTCTTTTTATTCACTTCTTACAGTTTGGGATATTTTCATTTGCTTAACTTTCAGTATATACATGCAGAGTTTTAAGAGTGATATTAAGGTTTTTCTTCCCCCCTCTTTCTATTTTACTCAGTTGCAGATGAGCTGAAGAAGCAGATGTTTGGTGTCAGTGATTTTTTAAAAAAGCAATTCTCATTTAAAAGATTTAAAAAAATTAAATATAAAAAATAATAAGATATTTAAACCTTTCTAACATTTTTTGACTATAGAATCTCTTTATGAAAATTTACATATCCAGATTAATTGCTTTGGATACTTCTTCCTTCTTATTTAACTGAGGATAGATTTAGTGGATCAGAATATAAAACTGCTTAATTCTGACAGATAGACATCTCTTTGTTTCTGTTGCTCAAAGAAAGTCTGCCTAAACCGTTAATTCTGTAAGTCTTTAAATTCACTGAAGGTATTTAAGTGCACAAACATTTTGTGGTTTATTTTGGTTTATAGTTACTTAATAAAAATAAATAAAAGACAACATAAAACAAACAAAATGTCCAATTCTTAAGCATTTTTTTTTTTTGGTGCCAAAAACTCAAAGTTCTTTTCAAATTAGGCAATAACCTTGGCTAAATTATTTGCTAAGTTGTTTAAAAATAAAATAACCAGAAGAAAAAAATGTATATATATTCATTTTTATTTTATAAAATATGTATGTATATGTATATTCACACATAAATACATTTAAAGGTGCGTGTTAATTCTAGCTTTCGTCAACAACAGGATGGTACATTATCACAATGGCATATTCATGAGTCGTCACAATGACAAAATTGTAGAATTTACATCCTTACTCCATCCAAGTAGCAAAACATACTGGCTTAAAATACTCTCATTTAATTTAAACATCATATAAACCTGTACATTCATTCAGACTCTTTCCATTACTATCAAATCACCTAAGGCCATGGAAAATACAGTAATATTCAGTAGAAATGATTCACAGAGGTCAACAAGCTTGAGTTCAAGATAACATTCTTATTATGCTTCTCTTTAGATATTGAAATTAATTTGTGTGGTAAAAGATTAGTGTTGGAAATGCATGTGTGGGTGCTAAGTCACTTCAGTCACCTCTGACTCTTTGCTACCTTATGGGCTGTAGGCTTCCAGGTTCCTCTGTCCATGGGATTCTCCAGGCAAGAATACTGGAGTGGGTTGCCATGCCCTTCTGCAGGTGATCTTCCTGACCCAGGGGTTGAACCCAAGTCTCCTGAGTCTCCTGCATTGGCAGGTGATTCTTTACAGGTAATGGAGCTGATTTGAATATTTGGGGCTATCAGGATACCTTCCCTTTCTTTATGTAATGAGGAAAAGCCTATGACAATTTTATCTTCCAAACTTTAAGGAAAATTCAAGGAGAGCTTGCTTTTTCCTCTTAGAAGTTATTTTATTTCAAATAAAGTGACCACCAGAATGATAGCTTAAGCCAGCCAATATACTACTATTAGCTATGCCAAAACTAACAAAGTATCCTCCACTTAAGTACAAATAAGAATTTATATCTACCTACACCACTTCTTGTAGTGACTCAAAGTTTCTTTATTTTCACAGGAGATACAGGTAGAAAAAATTCAAAATCACCGGTGGTCTAAGACATGCTATAATGTCTTTGCTATAATGATTCATTCAATAATAATTCAGCTTAAAATTTCAGTAAATAAATGTGATTATTTCAATTCTGAGAGTATAAGGAAATACTATGCTGTAAAAAAATGCAAGAAATTAACAAATGATAAACTATTATTAACTAAAGTACAAATTTTGTTCAAATTTCACTAAATTTTATGCTAGTCTCCATTATTTGTTTTCATACCTTATTCGAGATTCCACACTCCAGCTGCATTGAGCAACTTCAGCTGCATACAACAAATTCTGAAAAATTCTCTTTTCATCTTTATTCTGTTACAAATATTTTTTAATTTTCCTTTTCATGGCTTCCTAGATACACCCATCATTTAAAAGTGGACATTTAATTTCTAAATACATGGGGTTTTAAAAGCATCTTTGATATTAATTTATCATTTTTATATTGATTTCTCATTTAAATGCTTTCTTCTCTGCAATCACCCTCTGTGTTTTTTAGTCTTTTAATTTTAGTGAGGCTTTCAATGGCTAAGTCAAAGATCTCTCTTAGTAAATGTCACTTTGTACTCGAAAATATGTGGGTTATTTTAAAGTATCTTTTGATATTGATGTCTAACATAATTCTACAGTGATAAGAGAACAGACTCTGTATGATTTCAATACCTTTAGACCATGAAGTTTTTGCACCTTGTTTTATAGCACTGGATGTGTTCCGGCATCTCCTGGTTTATAGTTACAGGAACTTGAATAGAAATTGTATCCTACTGTTGTGTGAAAATTGTATAAATCTTAATTATGTTGAATTGGTTCATAGTGCTTTTCAGGTCTATAATACACTTCTACTTTTCTGTCTATTTATTCTATTAATTTTTGAGAGCTTGATATGGAAACTCCAACTAAAACTTTTAAGGAATGATACTGAAGCTGAAGCTCCAATACTTTGGCAACTGACGTGAAGAGCCAACTCATTAGAAGAGACCCTGATGGTGGGGAAGATTGAAGACAGGAGGAGAAGGGGACGAGAGAGGATGAGATGGTTGGATGGCATCACTGACTCAGTGGACATGGTTTGAACAAACTCTAGGAGTCGGTGAAGGACAGAGAAGCCTGGTGTGCTGCAGTCCATGGGGTCGCAAAGAGTCAGACATGATGCGTGACTGAACAATGAACAGCAACAATATATATAGTGGAACTATATGTAACTTTGTTCTGTATTTTCAAGTCTCCTATAAATGTGTTATTATACTTTCACAATTTAAAAAATAAAAAATTTAAATGTGATTACTGAAACATTTTTTGCAAAATAATAATAATACTTTTTTGTTATCTAAGTTTAGGGAAAATCTAATAATCTGTGCTGCTGATTCTAACAAATACTTATCAATCTTTCAAAATTCTTGTCATTAGAATTTTATAAAGAATGACTAATAAGTCCAGTTCATTTGTTGAGTGTTTATCTGAGCATGGTGCTGTAAAGGCTTTATAAAAGTTCGACTAAAAGCGTAGGACTTGCTCCCATTTTAGAGGAACAAATTGTTTCCCAAGAGCTTAGAGACTCTTCCTGTCTAAAAGAAATCACCTGACCCAGCGGAGCACCTTTAATTTTTTTTCTTATATGTAGTTTCTCCTGACTGTAAACATAGTATATGCCCTTTATGAAAAATTGTAAAATTTTACTCACAATAATCCCTCTTGGAGGTAACTATGGTTATCATTTTAGGAGATGCTTTTTCCCCTTCTTTTGTTCTTTTTCATTCCTCTTTATTCTTCCATCTTTCTCCCCCCTTTCCTTTCTCCCTGTTTTCTTCTCCCTTCACCTCCCTACATATAATGTTTTCTTCTTTTCGATTAACTTTCTGAACAGTTTCCCCAAGTCTTGTTTACATGTGTAGGTTGCTTTCTGTGTATTTTTAAAATTTTGCATAATAGTTTGTCAAGTAATCAGTATACCTTATTCTAGGTACCAGCTTCTTTTCAGTAGGTATGCATTTTGTGATCCTGGGGTGTCAGTAACAGAGACTATTCTGGGTTAAGAATCTTCAGAAATTTTTGTGATCACATGATGGTTGTTGTACCATGGGAAGTATGCTGTAGATGGTACCTAGCTCCTACTCAACTAATGCGGATATGTAGTTATCTCTCAGAGATGAATACAATGATTTTTAAAACATGACATCTACTTGTTTTGAAATGAATTGGGAGCGTCTTTGAACATACAAAGAACTTTGTTGAGTCAAAGTGTAAAGTAGTTTCTATCATTATATTGAAGTCAAGTTGATGTTAAAAAAGTGTGTGTGGATATTGGGTAAGCAAATATCTGAACCACTGTGATTATTATACTATTGTCTTTTAGTGTCAAACTCACACTTTAGTACTCTGCTTTTTTATACTGAAGTTGAACTCTTTTGCTAGTTGGTCCCCATTATGCTTTGCCAAAAACAGGCACTGGAGAAAATCTGGAAATATGGACAGGTAAAAAATACTTACTCTTTTCTGTTTGCTTCTGATTCCAGTCATGTGATGGAATCACCCTGCTAGTGACAGTTGGGTCTACAAGTAGCAGTTGATTGCAGTTTGCAATTTTTCTGTGCTATTAAAATCAGCCTCATTATATTCCTCTCAGAAAATTCAGCATCAGCCAGAATATGCTTCATCTTCTGAAGACTGAGTCCCAGCCCAGTGGGACTCCTCCTTCAAGCTCTTAAACGCCAGTACTAGCTGAGAAGTACTCGGTCCTCAAAGATCTAACTTTTAGCTCCACAGGCTGCCTTCTACCATCCGAGCTTGAAAGATTCCATTTGGTCCACAAGCCTAGATTTAATCACAGAAAGTGTTTCCCTTTTGCCTTTTTAGTTTTCTATAAGCTAGTTAACAGTTGTTTCATTTTTTTCTATTAAAATAATTGATGTAGTTTTTGTATCCTCAAAAAACTCTGACCTATGTAGTGGTAGTTGAAGATAATAAAATGTATGGTGTAACTCAAGCTACCTGAGTTAAAGAAGAGATGGGCCTAAGAGACAAATGTAGACAGAGGACAGCTTGTCTGTGAGGATAATCAGAGAGATAAAAAGTGAACTAGTATAGTAACAGTTGAAAGAGGTCCAAGGAGTCATCGGTGGTACCATGTGGCAGAATATCCAACTAGTTAAGAATAAAATTATTTTCTGGAAGTCTGTATCCTTGATGAGCCTATTACACTGAAGGTGGGAAATTAGTTTCAGGACCTCCATGGAAGACTGGAGGATGCTTGAAAGATGCTTAAGTTTCTTATATAAATTGGTATCATATATGCATATAACCTACACACATTCACAGAAAAATAAAATTATAGGCCAATAACCTAAGTAATATATGACATAGATACAAAAACGTTCAATATTAGCAAACCAAATTCAATAATACATTAAAAAGATCATGCAAGACAATCAAGTAGAATTCATTCCAGTATTGCAAGGATGGTTTAACATTTGAAAATCAATCAATATGGTACACAGCATTAACAAAATAAAAATCATATGATCATCTCAATAGATGCAGAAAAAGCATTTAACAAAATTCAACATCTGTTTATGATAAAAATGCTCAATGAAGTGGGTATAGAAGAACCATATCTCAATATAGTATAGATTATGTATGATAAATGCACAGCTAACAAGGATGAGAAAATATAAAAGCTTCTTCTCTAAGATCAGGAACAAGAGAGGGTTGCTCACCTTTATCACTTTTATTCAAATAGAATTGGTGCTTTTGAATTTCAGTCCTAGAGAAGACTCTTGAGAGTCCCTTGGACTGCAAGATCAAACCAATCAATCCCAAAGGAAATCAATTCTGAATATTCATTGGAAAGACTGATGCTGATGCTGAAGCTCCAATCCTTTGGCTGCCTGATGAGAAGAGCTGACTCATTGGAAAAGACCTTGATGCTAGGAAAGATTGAAGTGAGTGACAGAGGGTGAGATGGTTGGATGGCATCATTGACTCAAAGGACATGAATTTGAGCAAACTCAAGAAGATAGTGGAGGACAGAGGAGCCGGGCATGTTGCAGTCCATGGGGTTGCAACAAGTCAGACATAGCAACTGAACAACAGCAACAACGATTGAAGTCCTAGCCACAACAATTAGGCAAGAAAAAGAAATAAAAGTAATTCAAATTAAAAAAGAAGTAGCAGTCTAACTGTTTGCAAATGACATGATACTATATATAGAAAACCCTGAAGACTCCACCAGGAAACTGTTATAACTAAAACATGAATTGAATGCAGTTATAGAATACAAAATCATTCTACAGAAATCAGTAACATTTCTACACACCAATAACGTCAGAGAAATGAAGGAAACAATTGCATGACACTTGCCTCAGAAAGAACAAAATACCTAGGAATAAATTTAACCAAAGAGGTGAAAGATCTGTGCTTTGAAAACTATGAAACACTGAGGAAAGAAATTAAAGACAGCATAAATAAATGAAAATATATACAGTACTCATAGATGGGAAGAATCAATATTGTTAAAATGTACATACTACCCAAAGCAATCTCTACAGACTGAGTCCAGTTCCTTCAAAATACCAATGGTGTTTTTCACAAAACTGGCCCAATGTAAAGAGCAACTAGAACTCTCAGACATTGCTCTGGGAATATAAAATGGTACAAAAACTTAAGAAAGTATTTTAGCAATTTCTTATGAACTTAAATACATGCTTATCACATGACATAACAATTTTACTCCTAGGTATTTAGCCAGAAGAAGTTAAAAAATAACAGAAAGACATACACAAATACTGATAGCAGCCTTCTTCATAAGGCTGTGCTGTGTGTGCTTAGTCATACAATGTGTCCACTCTTTGTGATCCCGTGGACCATCGCCCACCAGGCTCTTCTGCCCATGGGGTTTCCAGGCAAGAAATCTGAAGTGGGTTGCCATGCCCTCCTCCAGGGGATCTTGTCAACTCAGGGACTGAACCCAGGTCTCCTGCATTTCAGGTGGATTCTTTACCAACTGAACCACCAGGGAAGCCCCATAGCTAAAACCTATTAAAAACCTAAATACCCATTGACTGGTGAGTAGATACACAAAATGTTGTATGTTCATATAATGAAATAGTATTCAATAATAAAGATGAGCAAAACTCTGATACACATCACTACCATAGCAAAAAAAAAAAAGCCAGATGCAGCAAAGTATGTACTTAAGAGTTTGTTTATATCAAGTCCTCGAAGATTCAAAACTAGTCTATATTGATAAATATAAGAGTAGTGGTTGCCTGGGTGAGTGGCATGAAATGGATTGAGTGCAAAGGGGTTGGAGGAAACTTTCTGGGTGATTCAGATGTTCTATACTGTGATAGGGTTATGAGTTACACAGGTTGTAACAGGTTATGAGTTGCACAGGTTATGAGTTACACAGGGTTATGTGATAGGGTTATGAGTTACACAGGTTGTAAGGTATATACATTTGGCAAAACTCAATGACTTGTACACTTAAATTCAGTGTATTCAGTTACACATGCATTATTTTCAAGTTGTTAAAAAAATTAAAGCTATGGAAATCATGGTCATCCAAATACATTTAACTGTATGAATGTTATTTCACAAACATGTTTGTAAAGTCATAGAAGCTTTGAAATTCAAGGCCATCTTCAATTATATACCTAAAATACCTGAGTCTCTCTCATCGAGATAAACAAGTGCATGCGTGGACTAAGTTGATTCAGTCATGTCCAACTCTTTGTGACCCCATGGACTGTAGTCCGCCAGGCTCCTCTCCACGCAAAGATACTGGAGTGGGTTGCCATGCCCTCCTCCAGGGAATCTTCCTGACCCAGGGATCGAACCCACATCTTTTATGTCTCCTGCATTGGCAGGCCGGTTCTTTACCACTAACATCACATGGGAAGCCAAAGGAAAACAAAACTAGTTCTGAAATGCATTCAGAGAATGAAGGCTCTTTGCCTATATCCTTAATTCTACTACTTTTGCTGCAAATAATTTACTAGTATTCTCATGCACCAAATAGTTTACAGATTATCTACCTTATATGGAATATTATGCTGGGTGTTGGGTTTAGTCCTCAAATAATTCAAGTCCTAATTGGGAAAACATAGGTAAACTGATAATTTTCAATATTAACCAAGATAAGAGTTAAAGAAATGGTATGGCCAAAGTTCTGGTGGAAACTGCAAGACGAAAGCAACTCTGTCCACGTGGGGAAGACATAAAAAGCTTCTCAAAGCTGAGATCTTGAAGATGAGTGGAAATTCTCTAGATAAAAAAATGCATGAAAGAAGTTGGAACCTGTTAAGAAGTAAGAGTGTGTGCAAGACACAGGAAGTCAGGATGTTTACAGAAACAGAAAATTTCCAGGTTGGTGGGGCACTGGATACATAGGTTTGTTGTTGTTAATTCTCTAAGTTGTGTTCAACTCTGCAACCACACAACTGCAGCACACCAGGCTTCCCTATCCTTTACTATCTCCCTGAGTTTGTGAAAATTCATGGCCATTGAGTAGGTAGGAAAAGGGGAAGAAGAAAGGTGAAACCAGCTTCAAAGGACCATGGAGACTGCTGTTTTAAGCAAATCAAACACATAAATATACTTCATATTTTTCCTGTGCAACAGACACTCTTGTGAATTAATCTTCTGTTATTTACCTGATTATTATGTATCTCAGCTTCCTTGACTCCATTTCTACACCTTAGCCACATTGTGTGAAACAACCTATGGTAAACTGTTTCATTTCTAGGTATAAAGATAAAACAATATTGTCAAAATGGCTATTCTACCCAACGCAATCTATAGATTCAATGCAATCCCTATCAAGCTACCAACGGTATTTTTCACAGAACTAGAACAAATAATTTCACAATTTGTATGGAAAAACAAAAAACCTCGAATAGCCAAAGTAATCTTGAGAAAGAAGAATGGAACTGGAGGAATCAACCTGCCTGACGTCAGACTCTACTACAAAGCCACAGTCATCAAGACAGTATGGTACTGGCACAAAGACAGAAATATAGATCAATGGAACAGAATAGAAAGCCCAGAGATAAATCCACGAACCTATGGACACCTTATCTTTGACAAAGGAGGCAAGGATATACAATGGAAAAAAGACAACCTCTTTAACAAGTGGTGCTGGGAAAACTGGTCAACCACTTGTAAAAGAATGAAACTAGATCACTTTCTAACACCATACACAAAAATAAACTCAAAATGGATTAAAGATCTAAATGTAAGACCAGAAACTATAAAACTCCTAGAGGAGAACATAGGCAAAACACTCTCCGACATAAATCTCAGCAAGATCCTCTATGACCCACCTCCCAGAATATTGGAAATAAAAGCAAAACTAAGCAAATGGGACCTAATGAAACTTAAAAGCTTCTGCACTACAAAGGAAACTATAAGTAAGGTGAAAAGACAGCCCTCAGATTGGGAGAAAATAATAGCAAATGAAGAAACAGACAAAGGATTAATCTCAAAAATATACAAGCAACTCCTGAAGCTCAATTCCAGAAAAATAAATGACCCAATCAAAAAATGGGCCAAAGAACTAAACAGACATTTTTCCAAAGAAGACATACAGATGGCTAACAAACACATGAAAAGATGCTCAACATCACTCATTATTAGAGAAATGTAAATCAAAACCACAATGAGGTACCATTACATGCCGGTCAGAATGGCTGCTATCCAAAAGTCTACAAGCAATAAATGCTGGAGAGGGTGTGGAGAAAAGGGAACCCTTTTACATTGTTGGTGGGAATGCAAACTAGTACAGCCACTATGGAAAACAGTGTGGAGATTTCTTAAAAAACTGGAAATAGAACTGCCATATGACCCAGCAATACCACTTCTGGGCATACACACCGAGGAAACCAGATCTGAAAGAGACACGTGCACCCCAATGTTCATTGCAGCACTGTTTATAATAGCCAGGACATGGAAGCAGCCTAGATGCCCATCAGCAGATGAATGGATAAGGAAGCTGTGGTACATATACACCATGGAATATTACTCAGCCGTTAAAAAGAACGCATTTGAATCAGTTCTAATGAGATGGACGAAACTGGAGCCCATTATACAGAGTGAAGTAAGCCAGAAAGATAAAGAACATTACAGCATACTAACACATATATATGGAATTTAGAAAGATGTTAATGATAACCCTGTATACAAAACAGAAAAAGAGACACAGAAGTACAGAACAGACTTTTGAACTCTGTGGGAGAAGGTGAGGGTGGAATGTTTCAAAAGAACAGCATGTATATTATCTAGGGTGAAACAGATCACTAGCCCAGGTGAGATGCATGAGACGAGTGCTCAGGCCTGGTGCACTGGGAGGACCCACAGGAGTCGGGTGGAGAGGGAGGTGGGAGAGGGGATCGGGATGGGGAATACGTGTAACTCTATGGCTGATTCGTGTCAATGTATGACAAAACCCACTGAATCGTTGTGAAGTAATTGGCCTCCAACTAATAAAATAAAATTAAAAAACAAAACAAAACAAAACAATATAAGATTGTGATTTACTTTAAGATGTTTAGAAAAAAGAAATACATAAACTCAAAATATTACCTCGTGTCCATTTCTTCTTTATTTCACTAAAATATATGGAAAATTATATCAAAGCAGAATAATACATGATCTACATTATAATTATCATCTTTTTACTATTCTGTACCTTAGTATGCCAGGTATCTTCTTATGAAGTATCTCTAGTGCCTTTCAGTTCAGTTCAGTTTAGTCGCTCAAGTCGTGTCTGACTCTTTGCGACCCCATGGACTGCAGCACGCCAGGCCTCCCTGTCCATCACCAACTCCCGGAGTCTACCCAAACTCATGTCCATTGAGTCAGTGATGCCATCCAACCATCTCATCCTCTGTTGTCCCCTTTTATGCCTGCCCTCAATATTTCCCAGCATCAGGGTCTTTTCAAATGGGTCAGCTCTTCGTATCAGGTAGTCAAAGTATTGGGGTTTCAGCTTCAGCATCAGTCCTTCCAATGAATACCCCAGACTGATTTCTTTTAGGCTGGACTGGTTGGATCTCCTTGCAGTCCAAGGGACTCTCAAGAGTTCAAAAGAGTTCAAGGACTCTCAAGAGTTCAAAATCATCAATTCTTTAGTGCTCAGCTTTCTTTATAGTCCAACTCTCACACCCATACATGACTACTGGAAAAACCATGGCCTTGACTAGACAGACCTTTGTTGGCAAAGTAATGTCTCTGCTTTACAAACAAGTAAATACCATTTCCTCTAGCTTTTTATATATGTAATTGAGATGATGTAAGGTAGGGGCAACAGAGATGAAGTTAGGAAAGCTTTGGAATGATTCAGAAGAAACCACACCAACTCTCCAAGGTTTATTTGATCACACTCTAACCTTTGGATCATAAGTTTCCCATAGGAGATAAAGAAATCCATTTACCAGTACACACTGTAAATACTGACTAAATCTCCAGTAACTGTTGTGTTAGCAATTATTTCCAGTATGCAGAATACACAGCCAGAGCAAGTCAAACAGGGTAAGCAGAGGCCAGACATTTCAACTCTTAAAGTTTTTTTGGAATATTACAAATTCTGAAAGACTAATATTTTCTTTTTACCAGTTATTGAATTATTGCAGACCTGTCACCTATTCTCTTTTCATGCCTTTATATTCCATATAAAACCTCACAATAAAAAAAAAAGTCTCATGATAAACTGCTATGTGATTTAAAATACTATTTGAAATAAAAGCGTTTTAGAACGTCTTATTAGGGACTGAGTTGGGTATTTGAGGGTTCCCCACCTAAAGCCAAAGACATCTATTTAACGGCTGTGGTCTCTAGGCCGTGCATATTGACTGATTTACTGTCATGGATAACCCAGTGCTCGGCCAGAAGCCATTTCAGTTTAAGGGCATGTGGTTTGGCAGACAGCGTTGCTTGCAATAATGTAATAAAAGAGAAAGAAATCTATACCTGGTTGTGAAGGAAAAGAATCTATCTGCTTTGCCAGAGGCAGGTGAAATGGGTCTGTGTGATTTAGTGATGGGTCAGGGCAGAGTCACATAAAATAATCCACCATGACTTGTATTTCTGAAAATGACCAGCATGCTTTGGAGTTCCTAAACACTTGCACTGTTGGAAGGGGGTGGGAATGGTTACTACTTTTATTAGTCTTCTCAGGCTTTTGGCTTATGATGGTACTGTTGCCATTTATGGTTGTTCTGGTCAAGCTTCTTTGGTTGAAATGATCAGAATGCCATGTAAACTCATTGAAGCCATATAAAATCACAGGCCAGGAAAAAAATGTAGAGGTAGCCTTCCAGTAGGATGGAACTGAGACAGAGAGGCTGCTTCCTGGGTCTCGGGGTTGCCTGCTTGTTCTTTGCTGTTCCTCCCAGCAAGTTGGCTCCATTTTTGTTCATGGCATTGGCTTCCTCTGCTTGCTTGTAACCTCAGAGCACTGCATCTTCCACTTTCTCCATAACTGTATAACAGCCTTAATACTGCAAGTCCATTGCTAACTAATTGAGTAAAGTTCAAGGTCTTTGCACTAGGTGATAACATAGGTCTCTTTTCAGTCTATGAACTGGTGCCTCAAGAGTGGTTTGAGTAGGGACCCTTGTAATGTAGTCTACTGCTCATTCCATCTAGACTGGAAAGAAAAGACAGCAGGAGGTGTGTCGGATACCACACTGGTGTCTGATTTTATTAAAGCTGGATATGTCTTCTTTCATAAAAAATGTTGCGTGCCTACCATATGCCATGATACTAAGTACTATGCTAAATTCTGTACATACATCTGTCAAGAAGATGAAAATTTTCTATTTTCCCTGATATTCCATGGTCATATCACCTTTTAACTTTCTTTAGGCCCCTTAAAGCAAGTTTATTCAATGTGTCTTTTATTTGGGCTTTATAGTATTACCTCTTGAGTCTTCTTGATATTCTGTATCTTAATGATCATTGTTTAAAATGCACAGAGCTCTTCCTTTTCCATTATTTCAGAAGCTGTGTAAAGACTACTTCTTCCATGAAAAGTCATTTCATCCACTGTCTGTCAAAACCACTCCCAGTTTCTCACCAGTCCCTCACTTTAATGGTTATCCTCTTTGCCCATCTTGGCTCAAGGCATGGCTATGAGCTAACTAGAAGACTTTTGGTGAAAACGTTGAGGCCACATCATTCTATATTAGCACACATTTGATTTAATTTTGGTAACCAAGGCTTTATGAAGTTTTTATTATTTACAAATTTGCTTTTACAAGCTAGAGGCTGTGAAAAGGCACTTTGTCGCACACAAGAAACTGACTAAATAAATGTGATTCTCTGGTGATTCACGGAGCTGGTTAAAATCCAGGTACACTATTGTTTCTTCCTGTAGGTACTTTAGCAAACCAAGTGAATAGCCCACCAGAGAAAAGTTGTCACTTTCACTGATTCATCAACACTTTTCCCAGCAATCACAGTACCTATGCCATCTGTGTTTAGCACTTTACCAAAAAAAAAAAAAAAAAAAAAAAAGCTCTTTGCGACCGCCATACAAATCAGGGGCACTAACAAGGTCACACAGAAGGGAATTTCAGGACTCTGAGATAATGTTCTCCTGCATGGCAGGAAGCAATAACAGCATTCTGCACAAGTTCTCCTGCATCCCAGGCTGCTCTGGCCCAGCCTAGAGCTGCTTCAGGCCCACTGGGAAATGTGTATTATGCCTGGGTTAATTTGCTGATTAATCTCTAGTCAGTGGTTTGTGCTTTCCCCAGATGGCCAATTAAAATTTACAACTGGCAGGAACAGTGTCCTCTTGGCAGGCTGCTGAGGGGCTAAAGCTGGAGGCAGTGACAGAAGGCCTGGCCCAGTTTCCCCTCCCCCCACTCCCAACTTTTCTTTATTTCTCTCTCTTGCTCTTTTTAAAGCTGCTGGATTTATTCAGAGGAAAGTGTAAGCTGGGCTTATGCGGTAAGTGTGAGATGTGTGCTGTAGTTTACAACTTCGCTGCTATTTACTCTCCAACACTCTCAGGGCTGCGCCAGTATTCCAGGCATCGACGGTTTTACCCACAGCAAATATAGCTGACAAAATCAGCCAGGGGGCACAACTGATTTAACAGCTTCTGAAATGTAATAGCCCTTTTTTTTCCCCCTGATTTGCAGTCCCTGTGGATTGATGGTCTAATATCATTCACTTCCTCACAAATATATAAAACATTTACAGTTGTTTGCGTAAATCAAAGACAAAGTGCTATGTGTGAAGCTAATAATAAGTAATGCTGTGATATATATATATAAAAGATAACATATTTTTATAGCAATAGACCCCCAAATTAACTGTTACTTTTTACTTAGCATTCTATACAAATGACACTGTGTACACATCTGAATAAAACATAGAAGAAACTTAAATGTAATTTGATATAATTCTTTATTTTGTAGTGAAATATTTGCTTCAAATATGCATGAGTCATCTGAATTGGAAATTCTGAAGGAAATTGTTAACCAAAGGCTACTGTTCCTTAAATAAGCCAAATGTGGTAATGATGTATGTTTTATGACAGTTTGTTATTTTCAATAACTGTGATAGCAGTGGCCAAAATTTTTTTTTTTAAACATATATATAGTGGGAAAATTTAAGGTCAATATTGCATTATTGATAGTAAAAATAATTTAGGGTACTCAGGTGAAAGCTTTACTTATATTAAATAAATTAGACGGGAGATGGCACTGCTTAAACTTACCTTATTATAAAATACATAGAATTTTGGATTTTTGCTTTTTTGAACAGGAAACATCATATAACTTACACACTGGGCACAGATGGGTCTCTATTAGACTCTAAGGTTGAATCTTGCATTTAGAGGTGGCCCTCTGTGACTTATTTTTACTATATCACATACTGCAGCAAATGCATACTTGTTAATTTTTTTATGAAATAAAATTTGAAAGTGATTAGAGATATAGTAAAGTCCCTATGGTCAGTAACTGTATTTGCTAGTAAGTTTTGACCTCAGCACCGAGAACAAAGTCTGGCACGTAGTAAACACTTGAGAAAGGTTTGAATATTATACTAAATAATAAGATGGCATATAGAAAGATGCTCAATATAAACTTTTAGTTCCATTTTCTCATATTTAAAGGGCACACAATTTGGCAATATGCATTTATGTTGGGAAAAGGAGTTGTGAATTAGAATGTAGCAGTATTATTCACAAACGTATAAAGTTTTGCTCTACATTATCCTGCAGAAATGAGTTTGTGCAACCTTCCAAACTGAAGGAAATTGAATTTCACTGAACTTGCTTTATCTGTTACTATGGGGTTCTGCAGTGGCTCAGTAGTAAAGAATCTGCCTGCAATGCAGGAGGCGTAGGAGACACAGGCTCGATCCCTGGGTTGGGAAGATTCCCTGAAGAGGGGCATGGCAACCCACTCCAGTATTCTAACCTGGAGAATCCCTTGGACAGAGGAGCTTGGTGGACTATAGCACATAAGGTGACAAAGAGTTGGACACGACTGAAGCGACTTAGCACGCACACGTGCATGTTTGTCTACATTTTCTCCTTATAGATTGAACCATTTTTTAAAAAACTTAAAGAATCATAATCTAGACAAATGTAAAACATGGAGAGTAAATTGCTTCCATACCAAGAGCCATGGCTTTGACTACTGGATCATGAATGTATTACCTATGGATTTCAATATCCTTGTGCCAGTTCTTGTGCAAACTGCTTGGGTATCAGACATTTCTCTGATTTTTCTTTTTGTCAGGTAGAGTGGAAAGTTAATAGAACATTCTAAGGCAAGATGGTTTGAGTTTTCCAACTGAAAGGTCATGTAGCAAAAATCAGTGTGCTAGGTGTAATCATATGACTTTCTCAGTATGAGACAAATTTAAGTATTCATGATATTGTAATTAAATATACAGATCCCCTGTTTCAGTAATGACCTTAGAAGAGAGTTAGAAAAGTAAGTTTTTCCATCACCACAAGGAAACAATTTCTTATAGTTATTTCTTATGGAATTTCTATTATATAACTTTAATAAATATTTTAATTTGACCTATCAATTTTTCCAACAAATGCTATTTTTTCCTTTCATGGTCTACTCTCAGAACAATTTTGAAGACATGTTTCTCGGTTATTAACCAGTGAATTATGTAAACCCTTAAGTAAATAATGGAAATGTAAATATTAGATCTGTGCCCCAAAAAGAAGTTAGTATCAAAGGTTTCACTTAGCTCATTACCACTATTTGCATTCTCTTTTTTGTTTCATTTTGTTTTCATTCTTTTAATTGTACATGCCTATTAATTGTATGCTTAAGTAATGCAGAGTGGAGTAGGTCCATAACCATTTTTTTGCATAAATTTGGGTATGAATATCTAACGGAAGGTCAAATCAGCCCTTGTCTATTTCAGAGTGATCCATACTGTCTTTTAGTAAGGCAGATGCAATCCTTTTCAAAACTGCTAGGTCAGAGGCAACATATATCTATCCTTTAGTATTCCTGGTAGTTAATAAAACTTAGGTTCCTGTCCAGAACTGGCATGCTTCCTAGGTGGCGCAGTGGTAAAGAATCCACCTGCCAATGCAGGAGACCTGGGTTCGATCCCTGGGTCGGGAAGAGTCCCTGGAGAAGGGAATGGCTATCCACTCTAGTATCCTTGCCTGGAGAATGCCACGGACAGAGGAACCTGGCAGGCTACAGTCCATAGGGTTGCACAGAGTTGGACATGACTGAAGTGACTTAGCACGCACCTTGAAAACTACAGTAGCGTAGTGCCGCAGATGGCATACGGGGCTGGCATTGAGTGAACAGGCAAGAAGAGTTACTGACTGGAAGAGGGAGAGGAGACGGGAGATGGTAGAACTGACGGATCATCAGCAACAAGAGACGGAGGGCAAGATGCAATTTCATTCATGCCAGACATTGATGGAATGCACATTGGCATCTTTGAAACTTTGTAACTTGAAGGTTCATATGCAGGGGACTTACTGTAAAACAGAAATGTGGTTTGAGCTGTCAGAGGAGATTGTGTGTAAAGCCTTGTAAACCATTGTAAGGTACATTTTTGGATTGTTTTGTTTGGTTGTATTTTTCAGAGGTAGGATTTTTGACTTTACACAGAAATGCCATTGGTGGTTGTGAGCAGAGAAGTGACAGGAGACAAGAACAAAAGCAGGGTTGTTGCTATTTAGAAGGCTGTTTACAGAATCCAAGCTGGAGGTGATGGTGGCTTGATGGTAGTGGTGAAAGGAGTAAAAAGTGTTTGGATGTTGATCTACTTCAGAGGTAGAGATGGCAGCATGGACAGACTAATAGAATGTGGGGTATAAGAGAAAGAAAGGAGCCAAAGCTGACTGGAAGGTTTGGACTCTGAGTAACTGAGAGAATGGAGTCCCTATCTGCCTACATGGGGAAGGATTGCAAGAGAAGCTAAATTGGAGACGGTCAAAAAGATTTGAACATATTTAAGATGTTTTAGAGATGTTAAGTAGCTGGTTAGAAATATGAACTTGGAATTCGGGAAAGAGAAGTGTGGGCTAGAGACATACTTGGAAGTAGTGAGCCCAAAGTGAAAGTCACTCAGTTGTGTCAGACTCTTTGCGACCCCATGGACTGTTGCCCGCCATGCTCCTCTGTCCATTGAATTCTCCAGGCAAGAATACTGGAGTGGGTTGCCATTCCTTTCTCCAGGGGATTTTCACAACCCAGGGAGTGAATCTGGGTCTCCTGAATTAAAGGCAGATTCTTTACCATTTGAGTCACCAGGGAAGCCCCAAACTGCAGTTAAAACCAAGAGAGTGGATGAGTTTTGCTGTTGAAGTGAGAATAGATCAAAACCAGGTAGGTCCAAGAATTGAGTTCTAGGGGCTTCCAGTGCACAGAAGGTGGGTGGGAGATGAGCACAAATAAGCAGGAGAAATTGAGAAGTAATGACTAGAGAGATGAGAATAAAACCAAGAGAATGGGGTGTTGTGGGAGTTAAGCAAGTCATGTGTTTTCAGGATTAAGGAGTAAAGGAGTATGTCAAATACTTTAGATACATCAAGCGAGGAATGAAAATTAACCATTGGACTGAGCACTTATGAATGCTCTTGGAATTATGGACTATAACAGAAGGATCTGTTTTATCTGATATCACTTAAGACAAAGGCTATTTCACGCATGCACAGCAGATTTTCTTTTTCACCCAAGACATAAGGATCAGGATGACTGGCTGCTATGAACCCCAGGGAAAGTTTTCACCTGCACAGAGAGGGGAAAGGCTCTCTTTTCACAAAATGAGCCTTCCACACAGGGCCATGATATAAAGACAGTCTGAAGGTTCACAGTTATTATAAGCAATCTGAGATGTTACCATCTGAGGGAATGAAAAGACCCAAAGAGGAATTGTCACATATGTGGGAGGTACCATAGATGCACACTGTGGTTTGGAGTATTCCAATCAAAAGAATGAGCTGTACCTTCTGAACCACCTTTTCATTTATGCTTTAGGGGAGGGACGTTTGCGAGAAACAAATTCAGGATTCTCTGGAGATCTCAAGTGTATTTCCATTGGAAAACAAATTCAGGGGCTGGATAGTCATGTTTGTGAAGCCTTATATTCTATTTTTATGCTGCTTTACATGTATGCTAAATCGCTTCAGTTGTGTCCGACTCTTTGTGACCCTATGGACCATAACCTGCCAGGCTCCTCTGTCCAGGCAAAAATACTGGAGTGGGTTGCTGTGCCCTCCTCCAGAGGATCTTCCCTACCCAGGGACTGAACCCAAGTCTCTTATGTCTCCTGCTTGGGAGTCAGGTTTCTTTACTACTGGCACCACCTAGGAAGCCCTCATTATTGCTTTACACTTACGCACAAGATAGTTTATATGATGAACAGAAGCAGAGGATAGTGACTGAAAGCAAAAATAATGGTTTGCTAAGGATTTTAGATTCTTCAGCAGAGAAAGCAGTATTATTTTTCAGGGTAGTCTGAAAAACTGATCAACAGTTTTGACCAACTGTACAAAATCAGTGGGGTTTTTTTTGTATCGAGTGCATTCCATGTAACACAACACAAATTTCATGAAATTACTCACTTGGTAAATATTTTTATGGGGATCTACAATGTTCCAGGCACTTTGTTGGCACAGAGAATATATGCTCTCAGAGGATTTATAATCAGAGCTTTTATTAAATTTAGTCTCATAAATCAAGGAACATTATCTGTCTAAACCAGACTGCAGCACGACATTCACAATGCTCTGCTGTTCCTGAGACAAATTGGAATACAGGGCTGATTACTAGAGCCTTAAGATGCAAGAGGATTTTCACTTCTCTTCTGTACCACATGCAAAGCAGAGGACTGCCCTGATAGGGAGAGAGTGTGTGGGTCCAAGGAACAGACTCGGCTAACTTACCCACTTGACTACACAAATGGAGGAAGTGGGAGAGTGAGCATTCATGGCAGGAAGAAGAACAAGGGTGCTATAAGGATGCTGGCCTTTAAAGCACATTAGCGCACAAGGAACAAGTGGCCCAGTTACCATCCTGAGGTCTGAACAATCAGATTAATAATTCTTCCTCCATGAAGAGCATGCTAGTAAAGGGATATGGAAACTGGTTGGACCTCCCCCCGCCCCCGGCAAAGACCGTAATTTTCTCACACATATAAAATATAACAGTTATTGTGAAAATTTCAGATACTTCTCAGCCTAAAATTCCATGATTCCATGGCTGTGTTAATAAAGACAGGATTTTGAAAATAATATAAAACTTAAATTTTCCTGAATTTTGTAAGGATTGGCATATGTTTGCTTAAAATGTTGTTGGTAGGGTCAGTAGTATCAGCATCGTGTGGGAACTTGTTAGAAATACAGAATCTGCAGACCTTACCCAAGATGAATCAGAATCTGCAGTTTAGTAAGGTTCATATGTCATATGGGGCTTCCCAGGTGGTGCTAATGGTAAAGAATCCCCCTGCCAATGCAGGAGATGCAGGAGACTTGGATTCAATCCCTGGGTCAGAAAGATTCCCTGGAGGAGGGCATGGCAACCCGCTCCAGTATTCTTGCCTGGAGAATGTCATGGACAGAGGACCCTGGTGGGCTACAGTCTGTGGGCCGCAAAAGAGTCGGACACAACTGAAGCAACTTAGCACACGCATGCATGCACATGTCACATGTATATTAAAGGCCACATAGAGACCAGTCTTTAGTAGCAAGCTTCTAGGATAAAAAATGTAAGATGGACCATGAGGAGTCTAGTGGCTTATATAAGGCAAGGGCTCACAGTCAGGAATCAGAGATGAGGGACAAAGGTGATAGGATCTTGATGTCTTCCTTTTTCTTTGTTTCGAAGATAGTCATAAACTGGCGTCAATAAGTCAGTAATTGAATCTGGCAATTTTGTGATTCTGTGGCCTTCTTTCTGATATGTAACTCCAAGGGGAAGGGTGCTGTAAGGGTAAACACCAGACAGGGGATGTATTTAGCATAGAGTCAAAGGAAAATAGATGCAAGTTATAGCTCCTGAAGAAAAGTAGACTTAGAGACATTATGAGTTAGGAGCAGTTAAAGTAAAAAAACTCGGATTGTTCAGGCCTGCTCACTGTTCTCTTTATATTCTTAGTTCTCAGGAGAGGGAAAGAAAAAAACTCATTCCTCTTTTTTCCTTTTCATTGCAACAATTTCTCTCCTCTGCCTTAACTCTATGAGAAACTGGATCCATGCATGGTACCAGCAGAGGCCCCTTGTACCCATCCGCTTCCTTAGGAATTCAGAATGGATTTGAGCTCCTGCACCAGAATGATCTATAGAGAGAACTGCTGACCTCAAACTCATCTTATAGTGATGCTCTCATAATAAGGAAACATCAGTGCCAGAATGAGAAGAAGATAACATCGGAAGTAGACAGCTGTCCCAAAATGCTGAACCTGACCTGTATGATTGTTCATAAATTTTCTTCTTAGTTTCTTGGACTCGTACACATGAATCAAAATTTTTTTCTATCATGGGCATGATCTTATGCAAATTTTAGAAATCAGCTGAAGTGTTGGATTTGTGGTTAATTACCTATATTCAGTACTTCTGGTTTACCTTGATGGGTTTCTCTCCTCCAAGGCTCTGATTGGATGGCTCTTAAAAAGTTTATTTTGAAAGAAAGGAATTATAATTCTGTATGGGCTACTACTGATATCACTAGATGGAATCCAATTGGCCAATCAAACATACTTACTCTGATCCTGGTCATAAATATGAATTTTCCCTTAAGGTTAGGTCTAGCTCAGTCAGAACAACAGGCTAAATTCCAGTCAAAAACGTAAACTCTAAGACTATTAGAAGGGATGCTTCCTCAGTTATGGGATGAATTTATCTGGCTAACACCAGGCTATGGTAATCTAAGTCTAAACCACCCTCCCCTCCCCACATCCCCATGCTGGAAACAATTAAATCATACCAAAGATAATCAACCTAATAATACTAGAAAATTAGACTGGATGTCTTATGAAAACTGCCAATGTACCATTTCTCTTAAAGATAGTGATTGCTATGGAACAGATTGAAGCATATGTCCAGAAGTACACTGGTTGGCACCTAATGGGACTCAATGGCTTTGTGTGTCCAATCTATGACCCTGACTTCCACTAGGCTGGCTAGGAAGGTGCACTTTAGGATTCCCTTGGGCTCAAGACTACTTATGTACAAACTTAGATGTGTCTTCAGCAAATTTACCATCAATATGAACCTGATGGACCAAGAGATTTGTATTTCACTGGTATGATCACTTAATATCTATTTTTGTACGTTTATTAGTATTGGAAAATATTATTTCTCACATTGAAGCCTTAACGAAATTCACTCAAAAGGCATTAAATGATAGCAAACAGGCTATTAGTCTACTAAATTCTGAGATCTCTATGATGAGAAAAGCTGTCTTGCAAAATTGTATGGCCCTTGATATCCTTAGAGCATCTCAAGAGGGCACCTGTGCAATAATTCAAACTGAATATTGTGTTTATATACCAGATGAATCCTCTAATGGGTTATGTTTTAGGAAGATGGTTTGGTTTTGAAAGCTCATGGCTTAAATCCCTATTTGTAATTTTAATCACGTTATTAGCTGTATTACTTGTAATCTGTTTATAAGATTGTTGTCTTTTGTATTACATGATGTATAACCAGGCCTCCAGCCATATTAATGATAACTAAACATTTTAAAGAAATAGATCACATTTATAATATAGAATAATTGTAATAGTATGGTTCTAGGTATGGAAAGAGGCAACAAGGGAAATATTTCCTGAATATTTAAGAATTAGGAACTTATAATTAGGTTAGAAGATAGAGGATCCAGTGAGTCTTTTATTCTGTATCAATGGGAGTAAACTGGAAATTAGCGCCTGGAGAGATCTATCAATAAAGACCTTCACCAGATATGGGATGAGCCTCCCAGCACTGTGGGACCAAAAAAAAAAAAAAGGTCATGAACTGTCTCCCAAATATGGTCGAATTTATTACCATGGGGAGGGACTGTGAAATGAAAATATCTTCTGCCATATTAATCAACAAGAAATGTCACAGCCATCAGTGATTTCTGATGTGAAAAAGGGTTCCCATCCAGTGGATGCTGCCACCCCCGACAGTGACCAGAGAGGAGCTGGTGGAATACAAGAAGCCAGGTGAACAATGAAGCCGGATTGGCCCCAGAGAGCTGAGGTGCACGTGACAGGAATGAATTCAGTGAGCCCAGAGGCTTGCGTCTTCCCATACATAGAATGCTAAATTCCTTAACTGGATACCTGATCTTTAATGTTCAGACTGCCTGCTTCCTTTGTTGCAAACTTGTATACAGCCTGACTTTTCCCCTGCCCCTTGGAGCAGTTTCTCAGAGCTACTGAGATGCTGTCTCCCCAGTTCAGAGTCCTAAACATTCCCACTAAATAAAATAATTCTCTACTTTCAAAAAAAAAAATGTAAGATGCCTTGAATTTCAACAATAATGGCTTATACCTACCTAAGGCAGTGATAAATGGGCAACAGTTGTTGACAACTGTTGAGGATTCTTTTTATTACAGATAACTATGATGTAACTAGTTAATTAACACTCTGTCTAATGAAACCTAGGATTGTTATTTCCTATTTGATTAAAAAAAAAACAAACAAGGAAAAATGCCTTCTTGGCATTTCTACATATATGTTAGAATTTTATTTAAACATAATGTCATTTTGTTACATATCCTTGGTTCCCTCAATTGTGAGACTCTGAGTCTGCCATGTTTGCTTGCCTGCTTCAAGTCTCTTGAAGAGTCATTTTGAAAAAGACTTACTGAAGTTATCAGAAATCTACACAGCTGTTTAAAGATCATTAAAAACCAATTACCTAAAAATCCAATAACCATACCTTGGCTTAGACTAAAAACTTGTAAAAGAAATTTAAAAAACATAATTGTACACGTCTGTTGTTTAGTTGCCAAGTCGTGTCTGACTCTTTCTACACATCTATCCATGTTCTTAAAATCAAAATTTGGAAAAGATTTGGGATTTTAAAAATAAGTTTGATTATATAACTACTCTTTACTTATATTCTAATCGATTGTTTTAATCCATTCTCTACATTGTAAGTACTGCTATCTTTCTGGAACAGAAATGCAATCAGATATTTCTCTGATTAGATATTTTGTGATGACTCATTGCTTATAGGTTAATCTAAACTCTTTAGTAAAGGAGTTCTGCCAACTCTACCATGAAGGAAATGGCAACCCACTCTAGTAGTCTTGCCTGGGAAATTGCATGGACAGAGGAACCTGGCAGGCTACAGTCCATGGGGTCGCAAAGAGTCAAACACAATGTAGAGACCCAGTAACAACAATAGCAGCAGCAACAACAAATATCTCAAGCTTCAACTTCTTTCACTCTCCCTTCCACCTCACGTTCTTGCCTTTGTGAACCCTGCGAGTTTCTTCTTCCCATACCTCCCATGCACTTTCACAAGTCCCTCTCTTTATTTGCATAGGTTTTTCACCTGGACCATCTGTCTCTCCCTTTCACTCATGCTGAAACACTCATGTTTCTCATCCTGTCAGGCTAGAGCCTCTTTTCTGCTTCTCTGCCACCATTCACAGCATTACTTATCACATCCACTGTATTATCACTGGTTGCATCTTATTTTACTGTGAGCTCACTGAAGATTGTGAAAATGCTTTATTTAGCTTTGTGTAGTAAGAACTTAAGACATAAATATGTACAATGAATTGAATTTCAGGGTACTCAAATATAACTAGAAACAGTACTTTAAAGAAAAGATTATTTAAACATCGAGGATTATACATTCAAATTACTTGTTTGGCACAAATCAGTGTAGACACACATACATTTGATTAGATTTTTAGGAGGAAACATGATTGTTTTCATATTTCACTGTTACAGTAAATGTTTATTCAAAAGCCTCACATATTGGAAAGCTCTTTTGTTGAGATAAATGTTCTAGGAGAAATTATTTCTGATTAGTGTATTATTGAATTTATTGAACATCTAGCTACTAATTAGTCAGGCAAAAAATATTAAATAATATAAGCACCATTTTAGTAAGCAGTTTCCAAGTATTTTGGGAAATACTAAGGATTTAGATTGAGTGTAACATAATCTGATTTTTGAATCATCAATTGTTTATCTGTGGTCTTTGCAAGTAATATAAGATACAAGTAGCAAGAGGCACAATGAGGTCACATACCAGATAGGATTTGGGCAATAATGCAGATATTCTGTCTGTCTTCTGGGCCTCACTGTCCCAATTTATGAAATGAAAAATTGAAATAAAAGCCAATAAATTTTGTTTGAAACAATTCAGTAAAACTTAAAATTGTGGGTGATTTTTTTCTCTCTAAAATTGTCATCTTGCATGACTAAAGGTATATTTTAATGATGCTGACAGCAGTCAATGTATTTCAGAATGTTTCTGTAATTTTTTAGAGATTAGAACATAAAATTTGAATATACTTAAAAGTAATATTTTTTCATATATTTTTGGTTTTGAGAACCAGTGAAAAATTACTCATCATTCTTATTCAAATTTAATAAAGTGATTACTATAATTTGGAGATAAAACATGAGACTGTAGTTTGTATTTTAAAAAATGACATATTTTGGAAAATGTCTCAAAGGGCACAATCAATATAGAATTTCAAGAATTTTAGTATAATTTAGGCAAGCAGAATAGCCTCCAAAATTTTTTTACTGCTGGAGCAAGAAATGCATGTATTATTTCTGATTTTGTAAAAAATAAAAGTCATTCTCTGAGATTTAAGCAAAATGAATTATAATTAAAAACAAAGACTTTGCAGTCAGATTTGAGTTCAAATCTGAGATCTCTACAAAAAGGAAATAATAATAGTCATAGGGTTGTTGTGAGGATTAAACAGTATCTTCATTATGTAACATGATGCCTAGAATACAGTCCACATTCAATAACTGTTTCTTATTAATTATTATTACCTTGTAATTATCACATAAACAGACAATATAATGCTAGTTTTCTATAGTTTGTTTTAGATTATAATTTATTAATGTGTTTTTAAATATTGATGTGTTTTTTAAAACTCATACAGACTGAAAGTGTGAAAAATTGAAGCTGTGCAAAGCTCAAAGATATGGTCGAGTCCTGTAAAGTTATAACATTGCAATCTGATAAAGTTTATCCTGCATTAAAAGGAACATGCTGTGTGAGAAAGATAAACACTTAGCCAGTAAGATAATATATTTAATAATATATTGTTTCACAAGTTTCTAAAAACTTTCACATATTATTTCACATGATCCTCATAAGAACATTGTATAGTAATCAGAATAGGTTTAAAATCTACCTGTGAACATGAGGAAATTGACACTTGGAGAGGGCGTGACTTACCTAATGTCACACGGATAGGATGAGATGAAGCTGGGAAGATGACCTAGTCTTGTCCCTTCAGTGGGTTCTCTTTCCACAAGCTTTTCTTTTACTGAGAAAAGAAACTCAAATATTTTATTTATTTTTCAAGAAAATTTAAAATTTACAGGTTGTCAAACTCAGAAAAAAAAAATCACTAAACTATTTTGGAACATAAACATTCCCTGAAATTAATTCCCCAAGTTAGTGTCTTGAGTTGGTTACAGTTGAGTTGGCTACAATCCAATCTTGAAATGTTATTCTTCTGAAGAGAGGCTGGGATAATCAGGCAATGAAGGTGAGCAACAGCACAATCTACTTATGGTACTTTGTGGTGTTTAGAGATAAGAGTCACTACAAGTCCTGAAGTATCATAGGCTTTGACTTCTGTAAATGTGAAGGGACCCTGCATAAGGCATTTCTAAGAGATTAACTTGGTTTTCTTAGTGAGAAATGGAACCTCAGATGCAATAAAATTATGGAAGTGTTGGTGTTTGTTCTTAATCCAAATCAATAATTTAATCCTCATATAGGTTTAAGAATCAATGTTTTATTTTATTTTTAATATAAAAATCAATCCTTGGGGACAACCACAACCTTCACATGAATATTTTTATCTCCTGAAATAGTGTCAAGAATATATCTTTATAATCTTTAAAAGATGTGAATTCTAGCGGAATGGCAAGCTGACACTAAAAACAAACAGCATCCAGGATGCTCAAGACATGCAAATGGAAAATTAGTTACAAAGTAGAACTGGACTAGATAATCACATAATACCTTGTAAGGGTTTGCAAGGGTGCCAAAATTTTCCAAGGCCTATACTCATGGCAGTTAAAAAGAGAATTATGCATGGTATATACAGCTAATAGCTAAAGATAAAAGTATGATATGGACATAAAACATATATGATATTGCACAGAATGGGTTACTGCAGTATAACATTACAAAAGAAAAGTAAGATGAAAATAAGAAGTGTGATAAAAGGGTTAAGCATTGAGCTTCTGGAATTTGGCTGCCTAAGGTTTGAATCCTGGTGCTACCTGTTCTATCTTGAGCAAATCTGACCTTCATTTTCTTCATCTAAAATTGAGGCAGTAATTGTACTCTCTTATGGGGTTTATGATGAACCCTCATAAAGGAAAATGCATGTAAAGTGTTTTGCATGGTTCATGGTAGATAGCAAATGCTCAGTGAAAATTATCTATCTATTATCATTTAAACACAATCACATGGAATTGCAAAGATTTTGAACATCAAATCCAGAACAGAATGATATTTCCAAAATAGACAGTTTACAATTAATACTGAGAACCCAACTGGTATACTTATGCAATGCCCTTCTTTTTAAGTTAAAAGACAAACCAACCCCAAACTAGCAACAACAGAACTATAGTTTACTGAGTGCACAGAATCACCTTTTAGATAATCCTGACAATTCATTAAAACCAAATAATGTAGTTTTGATTTCAAAGAGCTTTTCCTGTAGCACTTGCAAGGGAAAATTTGACTTACAAAGTGGAGATTCAAATTTTACTCAAAGATGGTTAATTTTAAAATGCATCATTTAATTAAATTCAACATTTATTAATTGAAGATCTACAAAATGCCTATAATTTATTAATAGACATTATTAAATTCATGATGTTTTAAATTAAAGCCATTCAAAATTATGCAGAAATAGTATTCATTGGTAATAGCATAGATATAGTGTCTATTAAATGGTAAGCATTATCTTACTCACTCTTGTTCCTCTAGAACGGATATGAAAAGTTAAGAGTTTAGCTACCTCAAAAAATAAGACCAGTCCAGAAAATAAACAGCACATGTCTGTTACTATCTTTGGCCTGGCGCATAGCTTGGTAACAAATGCTTTGCTGAAAATCAGTAAAAAGAAAAAGTGTTCCTAATTGCACCCACATAGCAAGTGGCCAGACAACTGCTTTTCCTTGAGTCAGCTGCTCAAACTCACATAACGCTAGCCACAGGATTGATTTCCTGCAGTCAAATGAAAAGAAAACTAACTGTCCCCCAGGCTTGTCATTGTGACATAGCAGCTCTTGCTCAGCTTAAAGAGAGTAGGTGGGCCTGGGCATTTTCTTTTTTTAAATTCATATATGTGTATACACGCACATACATATGTATGCATATGCATTACTCAGACAAAAGGAAATATGAAGTAGGTCACTCAAGACATTTTTTCAAAATACTCTCAAATTTTTTTTTTTTTTTTTATATTTGGCCAGCCAGTGATTTGGTTAGTCTCTCTGAGAAGAGAGATCTTCAGAAAACAATAATCAAACTGCTGTACTTTCCTCAGTTAACGTAGAAGTTAACATAACTATGCCCATGGCCCATTTAACTTGATGGCTCGCCTGTCCTGGAATCCTAGATAGAGCTTGCTGTCATCATCTTATGCCAGAGTGTGTGGACCAGTTGTTTATCAATTGTTTGGAAATAAGTCGACCCCAAACTCTTTGCTCCCCAAATGAAAAGACAAAATGTTGAAGGACTGTATTCATGAATTGCAGAATCATAAAGGGAAACATGATTAGGTCATGTGCTGTGACAGACAGAATGATAATTAAGTTGGGGACTTCACATCTTGGAAAGGGTGAGAGGTGTTTTTCAGCATTAAACAAAGCAAAACTAAAACTAAGCATGACTGCAAGCTTGCTTTGTTACCTTCATACTAAAGTTCCAATTTTCTAGGCGCTATGCAGGAAAGACCATGTGATGTGAAAAATATTACCTACCTTGATTCGGAGGGGATGTTATAAGCCAGTTTCTTTTTGTCTAAAATATAATAAGAAAGCTATACTTCCAACAATAAAAAAGGAATTACACTTGGGTGAGGGAATAGTAAAGGTTTCCAGCACTTTCACAGGCCAACCAAATGTCTTCCTCTGCCATGTAAATGCAGTAAAAGGATATCTGCATTAAATTACAGGATTTATAGTCGGCAGAAAAAACGAAACCACATAAAGATCATTTTTGCATTAAAATTTGGTTTTCGCTACTAGTATGTATTTTAAAAATATAGGTGCCTTTTACTAATGAAGTACATCAAAGCATATTATGTTCTGCATTTTGTGAGAACTAGGCAATTTATAAATGCTATTCACATTTAATTAGTAGTCATTTCTTCTCCATAAGCATATTTACTCGGATCTCTTGTTCCTACGGCAACCCAGTGAGTATTACAGCTACAAGAACAGCCTAGACCAACTTAAAAAAGGATGGAGATTAATGAGCAAACTCAATATTAAGACTATAATGCAAAAGACCAAGCAATAAAATTGGTGAGAGAAGCATTACAAAGAAGCTTCAAATCAGAATCTCTGATTTCAAGGAGCCTATTTATAACAGCATAGATTTATTTATTCAAGATTGCCTATAGTACAGAGCGAGTACAAGAGATGACTCATTTAGTGCTAAGTTCTGCTTAATTGGCTATAGACTCAGGTATGGTGTTACACAAACACACATATATATACATATATATATATACATACATGTATATAATTATAATCTGCTTAACATAGTTATCAATGGACTATATAAACAATATTACAAGCAGTTGTGCTTAGGGATGTTTCCCTTAAATAGTGCACTTGTTTAAAAATATGGAATCTTTAAAATAAGATGTTGTCATTAAACGTTTAGTGGAAAGTGATTCTTAAATCTGTGTTTATGTTATTTTAAAGGTAATTCTGTGATCTGCTCCCTAGTCTAGTTGCAATATTCAACTCTTATGAAAGGGTTGACTTGAAAATAAATAACCCTTAGCACAGCTAAGGGTACCACATCAAAAATAAACTGTTAGAAATTTTACAGATTCCTCTAAATTCTGCTGAAAAGTAACAGTTCTTAAAGATCTAGGTTGTGGAGGTAGGAATAAGGAATTAAGGCCTAAATATACTTCTTTACAAAAAGTTATATAATTTTTACAATGCCTATGACAGACAAATTCAAAATAACTAAAAATTATTTAAGCAAACAAAAAACCCCAAACTTCTGGAATCAAACTAATTTTGCATTGCACGTTGTAGATAGGTGGCACATAATTACGGCACATTATTTGGCATAAAATTTCTTTGTGTCTCAATACAATATGTGTGAGAGAGATTGAATATGAAGAAAGGTGAATTAAAAGTTATATAACCCTTGTTATCAAATTGTGCTTAGTAAAAGCGACAGGCTCTGTTCGGAGCCAGGCAGTTCTTTCCTGCTACAACAACACCGAGGCAATGGCATCGTTATCAAGCCTCTAAATTATCCTGCTTCGTGGCAAAAAGTAAAAATGATTCCTTCTGACCTTTCTACACTGCTTCATTAACTCTAACTCACAAGCAACAAGTAAAAATGAGGCGCTTTCTGCAGCCCCTTCTGATATACTGATTAAAAGAAGTAGCAGTTCCACATCTGTTCAGGAGACACTGGGTACCACTTATATGCTAAATGAGGGTAAATTTAGTGTGTGGCCAGAAATGCTTGCTATATATTCAATTTATTTCCATACAACCAGGGCATTTCAAATTTGTTTCTTCTTCTATCTACAGAGACCACTACAGATATAAAACAGTTTGTAGAGCTTCTTCTGAATTATTAGTCAATAGTGAAAATTATTTTATGTGGTTCAATACATTTAAAAAAGGAAGCAATATTTTATAGAGATTAACCTGTGCAAATATTAATGGTCCACCAATTCTGTTGTCGCAACTCCAGTATTATAATATCAAATCCTTTTTAAAAAATACATAATGACTTCCACCTGTCATTTTCCTTTGTGAAAATGCACGTTTACCAGCAACTGTTGTCTGTGCAGTGAACTAGTTATATGCAAAAATTAAATCACAAGGCATTTCTTTCCCAGATAATCTATGAATTTGGGTTCAGTGTTTCTATAGGTACTTTTGTGCCTCTGTATGGGAGAGTATTTTAATACCAAAAACACAGCAACTTAAATGCCACTCCTTGGGTTTTATGAAAAAGCAATATAGGAGAGTAAATAGGGCAAATATCAACAACAAAGAACCCCTACTCTGAGTCAAACAATAAATGCAAATAGAAGAACTAAACCTGGGAAGAGAGGTAGGAAGCGAACACTGTGGTCTGAGTATGCCTTTCTGAAAATTGTTTTAGGCAAGAATATTTCTATCAAAAAAAAAAAAATCATAATCGACCATCAGTGAATCCTCTTCGCTCAGCATCCCAGGTAGAATTAAAACGCAGTCCCAGAGGCACCAAGACAAGAAAACTGAACACTCTAGCCGCAGAAAATCAGCATGGAAAAGCAGCGAACTTACTAAATAACCACAATTAAATTTCACATACTCTCTTCTTTCCTGGTTTTCAAACATAGGGTTATTTATCAGAGAAGAAAAATTGGACGCTGCGTCTTTTGAAGGCAGCCAGGCACTCCTAACCTAATTAGCGTTAGCCACCTCTGAAAATAAATCCCCTGAGTCCTGCGGCTCAGAAGTCACTTCCCCCACCCCCCACTCCTCCAAACACACCAGCACCTGGGCAGCCCTGAACAGCCGGGTGGATAACAACCTTCCACCTTGACCCCCAGCAAAGTGCACTAAAGAGGCATCTGCCACCACCTTCCAGGAAATCGGATAAAACGACCACACGGAGGGTGATGCAAGCGATTTTTCTTGATTTGCTTTGTCTGTATTTAAACTTCGTGTCCACGACACCACAAAATACGGCTCCGGAAGCTACCCGAGCCCGGAAACCTCCGTGCTCAAACAGAAGGCTCAAAAAAGAATGGAGATTTGCAGATCTGATAATGAGCCAGTTAATGACATAAATGATACCTCAAGAACCTCACTAAACCATCCAGGTCCTACAATTTAATCTGTAATAAATACTCCTGCATCATTGCGAGATGGCTGCTCATAATGGCAAATGAAATATGCTGGTATGATAGGTACAATAAATCTGGATTTTCCTATGGTTCCCTCAGGCTAGAACAATATGTAACCACAGTGCGCTCTGTCAGGATGAGCAGATCTCAAAGCCATCATAAAATCTAAATGGGGACTAATTAGGAGGCCCTTCCCTTCCAGAGTTACTATTTCTATTGACATTTTCCATGCATGAGCCCCTCCATAACATCATAAGTCACCAGGATAAGAACTCCCTAGATTATAGGGAAAAAGCTTTAATGGAGAAGTTGAACTCAAAGGCGATGCATAAATTTTCCTTTTGATACTATGGGAAGTCTGTGTTCAGTACTTTCTTTACAAACTTTCAAGACATGAGCAGGGTACTTTTTAATCCCTCTGCACACTCTTCTATGCCCTGGGCCTTCCTGGTCTCTCTGCACCAGAAGCAGGAGAGTCAGATGATGCCCAGGGACGCTATTAAAAGAGAGGGGACTGCTTGTTAAACTGATGGCTGTGGGTCAGGAGAGTGTCAGGAGGGGGCATCTGGCAAGTTGACTTCTGTTTCTGGGCCTTTTGACTTGAAGGTTGGGATTTTCCTAAAGGTCAAGACTTTCCAGAAGCTCTACCAAGGAGAAGTGGAGCAGATTTCTTCAAATAGGCCCTTTCAGTTAAGGGAAGAGAATCTATTTTTCTGATAAGCCAGGATGCCACAGGTTCTTGGAAAAGGCAAGGTGGGTCGTTGGAGTGGGAGGTCAGCTTTGTGCTTGGCAGAGCTTTGGAATGAGATCGCTAAGCACAGTGGAGCGGAAAGGTGGTGGAGAGAAACCACGGTGGTAGTGTCAGATGGACCTTCTCTTTTGTCACCTACCAAAGATATGATAAGTTATCTTTTCTGAGAAGCAAAACCCTCAGTTAAAACAGGAATGTATGTGGGTGCTCAGTCACGTACAACTCTTTGCGACCCCGTGGACTATGACCCACCAGGCTCCTTGTGTCATGGAATTTTTCAGGCAAGAATATTGAAGTGGGTTGCCATTTCCTTCTCCATAAAACAAGAAAAACAATAACTAATCACATAGGGATTTTGTAAGGGCTGAAATATACGAGTGGATAATTTTAAAATAACTGTGATTATTATTACTTATAAAATGTATTACTTCATTTCAAAGGAATAAAATCAGGAAAATACCATGAAAAGGGGATGTGTAACCCAGTATTCCCTTTTCTCAATCTTTCCTTTATGCAAGAGAAAAAGCACAGTGATGCTGGGGGTGAGTTGTCATATACTCTTATGAAATGTAAGTCCTCTACCAAAGAGACGTAGTCTTCCTCCTAGTTTATACTTGCTAGTATTATCTGACATTTTTCATTTGTTAAAGTATTTTTGATTCCTAAGTGATGAATGAAGAGCAGAGGCGCCTCTGCTGAACTGTCACTCAGCAAGGTGGTCCTTGTGCTCAGTCGCTCAGCTGTGTCCAACTGTTTGCGACCCTATGGACTGTAGCCCAGTAGGCTTATCTGTCCATAGGGTTTCCCAGGCAAGAATACAGCTTGGGTTGCCATTTCTTCCTCCAGGGCATCTCCCTGGACCAGGAATCAAACCACGTCTCCTGCCACTCCTGCATTGGCAGGCAGATTTTTAACCACTGTGCCACCTGGCCCTTACAGGGTTCTGTTAGCACTTCTAAGCAGTCAAGATTTGGGACTGTATCTGACCTCAAAGATTTTCTAATCTAGAGTAGCAACAATGACCAGCATCACTTCTCTCTGTGTGTAAATGAATAACATAAAAATCTCTATCATGTGATTAAAATTGGCTATATCACCTAATTAATTGGCTAATTGATTTAGCCACTATGGAATATATACATTCCTGTTCTTGATAATTCTCTGTGCAATAGATCACACACTATCTGAGAGTCACTTGGTGACTGGTTTTAGCTGCAAATGCTTCTAGTCTGAGTTTAAGATTAAACTGATAGTATCTTAGAAAATAAGTAGCAGCTGTGCATGTACATTTATTTTAAATTTACGTATAAACATCTGCTTTGTATTGTTACTGTCCAGTGGGGTCAAGTTTGTATTTTATTGTTTTCATCATTTGTTATTGCCAATTGGACTCATGTAAACTTTGCTGAATTCATTTTATTTGTTGGTCTTGGCTACCAAGATGCAGTTAATATTACCTAATATTGACAACTGTGAGGGTGTCCTGAAAATGTTCTATAGAAAGTATAATCACTTGTAAACATTATAAGGATATCAATAGAATGAAAATAATTATGAAGTTGACAGTATACATTCAATTAAAAATACTTAAAAAATAGGTTTTATTGGAGTCTCACAATAACTTTCTGAGTAAAACTATTTATCATAATTTTAAACATTCCTCTTTTTGTTTCTTCTCACCTCAAAGATACTAAAATAATTTTGATAAAAGCAGTCTGTACATTGATTTCTATGCTGAAGATACCACTAAAAAAAGTTAACAAAAAAGCCAATCACATTGGTGAATTTGTTATACCACTACAGTCTAGTTTATCTAGGAAGAGATAATGCTGTTTAACAGTGATAATTTTCAAACTTCAGGTATTTTTCCTGGGCCCCAGTTAAGCTGTTAGGGTTCAAGGCCAGCTGTGAGGTCAGAAATGTTCTATTTCAAAATGAGATTTGTCGATGAAAAGGGAGGCTGAAGGTCTTTGTGAACTGAGATGTCCTATTATAGTGCAGACTTTTGAATTAAAATTGACTCCCATCCTCCCAATACCCTTGTCTTCAGGGGGTGATCAGCTGAGTTCTCATGGAATGGGAATTTATCCTAGGGTTTAGATGTTGAGAATAACAACTTTCTCACTAAGTAAATATTTATTTTATATCTATTCTGTATCAAACACTATTTCTTTTTGGTGATACAGCATTGTACAAAACAGGAAAAAAACCCTGCCTTCATGGAACTCATGTTCTACTTCAGGGAGACAGACAATAAATATACAGGTAAATTCATAATATGTTGCATGGTGATAAATGCTAAGAATACAGATGAACAGTGTTAGAGGGATAGGAAGTGGGGGTTCCAGAGAAGGCCACTGATTGATGTATCTATTACATGGGACAATTGGGCAGTGCCTCACTGAAAACATGACATTGGAACAAAGACCTGAAAAGATGAGGAAGCCAGTCTGGTATACCTAGAAGCAGAACATTCCAAAAAAGGAAGCAGCAAGTGCACATGTCTGAAGTGGGGTCGGGCCTGGTGTCTTTAATGAAAAGCCAGAAGGTCAGCATGGCTGGAGAGAAGGGAACAACGAGAACAGCGGTGGGAGATAACGTCAAAAAGGTGGCAACTGGCCAGCTGGTGTAAGACCTGGTGAGCCTTTGTGAGATGCTGACTTTTATCTTGAGTGAGATGGGAAGCCTCTGAGCAGAAGAGTTACAGGATGTGATTTACGTTTTTAGACTATCACTCTGGACTTTATATCAAAATTCACCTGGGGTGGAGGGGAGGGGGAGGTGGCCAGGCAGGGTAGAAGCAGGCAGACCTGTAAGAAAGTTACTGCAGTAATCCAGGGGGGAGGAGTAGGGGCTGAGACCAGGCTGGTACAGCTTGAGGAACTGGTCAGATTTGGGATATATTTTGAAGGCACAATATATAGACTTAGGCAAAGGATTGGATGTGCTTGTGAGTGAAAGGCAAGAATGAGAAAAGGAAAGATTAACTACCCTTTAAAATGTCTATTTTATAGGAAAGATTAACTACCCTTTAAAATGTCTATTTTATGACAAAAGTGATCAGGTTCTCATATAATATGGGAGACAAAATAATTATTTTGTTATGGTATATTGTCCTTCAAAGTGTACACATTCATTCATTCAACAGGCTTGACAGATACTGAATGAACCCCTACCATGTACCAGGTACAGTGTGGGGGATATAACCCTGAGTGAGACAAGCAAGCTCATATTTTAGTGGAAGGGGAGGAGGGGATAACAAAAAGTTTAAAAATATAGAAGATTGTAGTATTACTTTTGAAATAACTGGCAATATTGCCATGCCTAATGGAAACATCTATAATAAAGAGTAATCTTTAGGCTTACTTTCTTGATAGTAATCTGTAAAAAGGATACTGCTTCCAAAATTTTTACCCACTCATTCTGTAAATCATCTGACCGATCAAGGAATTGGAAACATGCAAGCCATATTCATCACCTTTCCCTTCTCTACCCTTCATATGTTAGTCACTCAGTCATGTCCAACTCTTTGCAACCCCATGGACTATGGTCCACCAGGGTCCTCTGTCCATGGAATTTTCCAAGGAAGAATACTGGAGTGGGTACCCGTTACCTTTTCCAGGGGATCTTCCAGACCCATGGATCAAACCTGGGTCTCCCTCATTGCAGGCAAATTCTTTACTGTCTGAGCCACCATAGAACCCTTCATATACAAATAATAATAAACCCTTTCCAGTACTTTTATTCACCACAGAATGGATTATGCTGTAGTAATGAAAGACCTCAAAACCTCAGTGGCTTCACACTATGAAAGTTTATTTCTCATTCTCCAAAAGTCTGTGTAATCTCTTCTTATGAAAATTCAGCCTTCTGCCCACTTTTGCTTTTGTGAGAGCTCCATGCATAATTGTATTTCCACAAACACCATCAGTTCAGTTCAGTTCAGTTCAGTCGCTCAGTTGTGTCCGACTCTTTGTGACTCCATGAACTGCAGCGCACCAGGCCTCCCTGTCCATCACTCCCGGGTTTTACCCAAACTCATGTCCATTGAGTCAGTAATGCCATTCAGCCGTCTCATCCTCTGTCATCCCCTTCTCCTCCTGCCCTCAATCTTTCCCAGCACCAGAGTCTCTTCTAATGAGTCAGCTCTTCACATCAGGTGGCCAAAGTATTGGAGTTTCAGCTTCAAAATCAATCCTACCAATGAACACCCAGGACTGATCTCCTTTAGGATGGACTGGTTGGATCTCCTTGCAGTCCAAGGGACTCTCAGGAGTTTTCTCCAACACCACAGTTCAAAACAAACACCATGGCAGAGGACTAAACAGTGGCTTGACACACAAAGTTTCTTCCACTTTTTGACCCAGAAGTGATAGATGTCTTTCCTGTCTGCAGCCTATTGACCAGAACTAATCACATGTACCACCCCACAGCACAGGACCTGAGAACTACAGATTCACATGTGCCCCAAAGGGCAGGTGAACATATCTACCCAATCTTCTAAACATGTATAAACCTTCTAAAATAGTATATTTTTTAGGCTGCAATTCATTATCCACAGTTCTTTGCATCATGCTCTTTTGCCCTCCTCCACTCCCAGGCAGTAAGGTGGTTCCCACAGATGGGAGTTGGTCTGGCATGTTCTTCCTTCTTTTGCATCTCAGTTGCTTGCAACAATCCTCAGGCTTGAGGTTGGGCCTCATCTTCTCTAGAAGGCATCATTGAAGCTCAGACTGAGCCATGCATTGGTCTTGATGTCCCAAAGCTCTTGGCATTTATCACATCTTTACATGAAATTATATTTTATAGTACAGCTGTCCAACTCCAAACCTTGGATAATAAATTCCTCAAAGGCAGCAACACATACTGATCAACTTTGTCTTCCCAGCACTCAGTGTGGAGTGTTTGGCATGGAACAGACTTTACAAATATTCATTGAGTTAATCTGTTATTTCAATATTTCTACCTTATTTGGAATATGAGTATTGTATCTAATATTTGGAGGTGCTAAAAATGATAAATAGGCACAAGAGAATTTGCATGGTTAAAGTTAGAGGAAAGAGTTGGCTTTTCCACTAATAGATGCACAATAGATGATTATTAGCTAATTTTTTTCTTTTTTAATTTGCAATTCGTCAAAATCTAGCCTTGGGAGAGGTACCGTGTCAGAATATGAGTTCAGCTCTGTCTTTAGCCTTCCATTTGAAAGTATATGGGCTCTGTAGTGTCTTTTCATTGTCTTGTACTTTAGAAAAGAATTTCTGAACTTTTCACTACATGCACATTGCTGGTTCAAAAAGTACTTTATGAACTACAGTTGACCCTTGAACAATAGCTACAGTTGACCCCAAACAACATTTAGTTTGAACTGTACACACTCAGTCTCTGAGTCGTGTCCAGCTATTTGCAACCCCATGGACTGCCATCAGGCCCTCTGAATATGGTCTTCTGATGACTAACCTTTGGGATGTAAGTCTAGTCATCTGGGTTGTCCAAATGGATAATCATCCCTTCTCATAATTAATGATTCACCCCCTTTTTTTTAATATCAAAAAGTGAAGTGCTACTTTTCTCCTCTCTTCAGATTTGTAGTTGGGATTGTCTTTTGACTGTATATATAAGAATAAACTTTCAAAATCTGCCACTTATAAGAATCAGCATAATCACTGAGGAGAAGAAATGAGGATTAGTGTATGAACCAAGAAAGGTTAGATTATGCTTCTGTAGAAAACAACCTCATATTTTAGTGGTTTAACAAAATGATGGTTTATTTCTCAATCGTGCCGTATGTCTAACAGAGCTTTGTGTATATAGCACAGTGTATGGCGGACAGTGGTGGGGGTGGCAGTTCTGCTCAATGTCTGAGACAGGTACACTCTTCATCTTAGTATAAGCTTCGGCACAGACCATGCAAAGGAAAAGGGCATATTGAGTGGTGCACTGGTCTTAAAACCTCTGCCTGAGATTGATACCCATCACTTCCTTGTTCAATTGATTTGTAACATGGGTAAGAAAGCAAGTAACAGATAAGCCTAAATTGCAAAGAAGCAGTTTTTTAAAAAATGCAATAGCATTATGATACTGGAAGGAAGGAGACAGGAAATACTTACTGAATAGTTGCTTTGACTAGTACAGCATAGAAGTCAGTTTTGAAATAGAGGAAGGCACTAACAATCTTCAAAAACTTTTCTAACAGACATCATTTAAAATGAAGGAGACTTGCATGACACAAAGCTTTTCTTCAGAACAAGATAGAGGATTCTTACAGGAACCAACCAGTTTTCCCTTAATTTCAAGGGACTAGAGCTGGAGTTGTGGGAATGTCATGGAAAAGATAGAGACTGAATGAATTTAGCTGGCAAATAAATTCCAATCTAATATACAGGCAGGAATAAAAGAGAAAGTATGTAGGGCTTATCTGCCTCTGATTCATTTTCTGACTTCTCAATTGCATTGCAGTTTTGTTTTTTTTTTTCCAAAGTAAGGAAAATTCCCCTAATTTGGAGTGGTAAGTGAGAACCGTGGGTAGATGGTCGCTCTTCTACTTGGCCCCATTTTTACAACTGTGGACTGATAGTAGCAAATAAAGTTACACAGAGGTAAATAATTGCACTTTCATCAAATAGAAAAACATTTTAGGTTTTCTGTAATCTATCTGTTTTTTTAACAACATGGCTTATCCCAAAGTCAGGAATTATATCCAGAACTGGAGGGAAAACCACCTATTCAGAGAAAAATACTTTTCAAATTTGGCAAATACCTAAATAAAAAGCAACCCAGGTACAGAATAGAAGTTAGATCAACCTAAGAATTAGATATAGACATGTAGCTAGTAACAGGCTAGCCTTCCCAGTGTAAACAACTATAAAACTTGGCAAATATATATCCTATAATCATTTTTAGATTTTGGAAACAAAGTGCAAGACTGCTATTCTTGAGGAAAGGGAAATAAACAAGATGAATACTGCTCATATTTTCTGTCTGGAGAGCATTTTCTAGCTTGCAGTGCAGGGAAGAAGAATTCAACTAAAGCATAGCAGTTTCACTGAATTGAGTGGAAAGAGATCATTGTTCAGGGCTCCTGAAGCAGTTAGAACTGTAAGGTAGAATACCAGAAAGAAAAAAACGCTATGCAGGAAGTTCAGCTCAGTTGCTCAGTCGTGTCTGACTCTTTGTGACCCCATGGACTGCAGCACACCAGGCCTCCCTGTCCATCACCAACTCCCAGAGTTTACTCAAGCACATGTCCATTGAGTTGGTGATGCCATCCAATCATCTCATCCTCTGTCATCCCCTTCTAATCCTGCCTCCAATCTTTCCCAGCATCAGGGTCTTTTCGAATGAGTCAGTGCTTCACATCAGGTGGCCAAAGTATTGGAATTTCAGCTTCAGCATCAGTCCTTCCAATGGATATTCAGGACTGATTTCCTTTAGGATGGACTGGTTGGATCTCCTTGCTGTCCAAGGGACTCTCAAGAGTCTTCTCCAACACCACAGTTCAAAAGCATCAATTCTTTGGCACTCAGCTTCCTTTATAGTCCAACTCTCACATCCATACATGACTACTGGAAAAACCATAGCCCTGACTAGACAGACCTTTGTTGGCAAAGTAATGTTTTTTAATGCTTTTTAATATACTGTCTAGGTTGGTCATAACTTTTATTTCAAGGAGCAAACATCTTTTAATTTCGTGGCTGCAGTCACCACCTGCAGTGATTTTGGAGCCCAAGAAAATAGAGTGGGTCACTGTTTCCCCATCTATATGCCATGAAGTGATGGGAGAAGATGCCATGATCTTAGTTTTCAGAATGTTGAGTTTTAAGTCAATTTTTTCACTCTCCTCTTTCACTTTCATCAAGAGGCTCTTTACTTCTTCACTTCTGCCATAAGGTTGGTGTCATCTGCATATCTGAGTTTATTGATATTTCTCCTGGCAATCTTGATTCCAGTTTGTGCTTCCTCCAGGCCAGCATTTCTCATGATGTATTCTGCATATAAGTTAAATAAGCAGGGTGACAATATTCAGCCTTCTTGTATTCCTTTCCTGATTTGGAGCCAGTCTGTTGTTTCATATCCAGTTCTAACTGTTACTCCTTGACCTGCATACAGATCTGAAAGTTCACGATTCATGTGCTGTTGAAGCCTGGCTTAGAGAATTTTGAGCATTACTTTGCTAATGTGTGACATGAGTGCAATTGTGTGGTAGTTTGAGCATTCTTTGGCATAACTTTTCTTTGGGATTGGAATGAAAACTGACCTTTTCCAGTCCTGTGGCTACTGCTGAGTTTTCCAAATTTGCTGGCTTATTGAGTGCAGCACCTTGACCACATCATCTTTTAGGATTTGAAGTAGCTCAGCAGGAAAAGAATCCCCAAATACTCATACAGCCCTTTATTGAGTCTTTGGCATAATACCATAATGATCATACACAGGGCAAGACTCCATGAGATCAATCAAAGAACTACCAGGCAAAGAACAATTGTTAACAAAACATCTTAGCTGATATTTTCAAATAAACTTTCAAACAAAACTGAGCTGAACAATGTTTAAGTTTCATAGTCAGAGAGCACAGACATTATTACATATCTGAGGTATTCAACAGAAACCCCAGAAGGGGGCTAATCCTTAGTTCCAGGGCTATGCCAGATCCAGACCTACCCTAAGACATCTTGCAAACATGCTTTGAAAGAATTAAGCTGATCTAGAAATAAATTAGCTACCTAACAGTATAATAATCTTAATTTCCATCACTTAATAAAATAATACTAGACACGGGAAGGAAGAATTAGGAAGCTGTGGCCCATAACCCATAAAAATACACTAGAAAGACAGAGATGACGAAAATAGCAATCAGATGTGCTTAGTCGCTCAGTTGTGTCCTACTCTTTGCGACCCATGGACTGAAGTCCACCAGGCTTCTCTGTCAAGGCTGTATATTGTCACCCTGATTATTTAACTTATATGCAGAGTACATCATGAGAAAAGCTGGGCTGGGTGAAGCACAAGCTGGAATCAAGACTGCTGGAAGAAATATCAATAACCTCAGATATGCGGATGACACCACCCTTATGGCAGAAAGTGAAGAACTAAAGATCATCTTGATGAAAGTGAAAGAGGAGAGTGAAAAAGTTGGCTTAAAGCTCAACATTCTGAAAACTAGGATCATGGCATCTGGTCCCATCACTTCATGGGAAATAGACAGGGAAGCAGTGGAAACAGTGTCAGACTTTATTTTTTTGGACTCCAAAATCATTGCAGATGGTGATTGCAGCCATGAAATTAAAAGACGCTTACCCCTTGGAAGAAAAGCTATGACCAACCTAGACAGCATATTACAAAGCAGAGACATTACTTTGCCAACAAAGGTCTGTCTAGTCAAGGCTATGGTTTTTCCAGTAGTCATGTATGGATGTGAGAGTTGGACTATAAAGGAAGCTGAGCACCGAAGAATTGATGGTTTTGAACTGTGGTGTTGGAGAAGACTCTTGAGAATCCCTTGAACTGCAAGGAGATCCAACCAATCCATCCTAAAGGAAATCAGTCCTGAATATTCATTGGAAGGACTGATGATGAAGCTGAAACTCCAGTATTTTGGCCACCTGATGTGAAAGACTGACTCATTGGAACAGACCCTGATGCTGGGAAGGATTGAATGCAGGAGGAGAAGGGGATAACAGAAGATGAGATGTTTGGATGGCGTCACTGACTCAATGGACATGAGTTTGAGTAAACTCCGGGAGTTGGTAATAGACAGGGAGGCCTGGTGTGCTGCTGACATGGGGTCACAGAGAGTCAGACATGACTGAGCAACTGGAGAGAGAGATATATATATATATATATATAATTATTGAATATATATAATATACATATGTTATAATTGCAAGCTAAAAAAATGAATATAATTGCAAACTGAAAAAAATAGAGTTCATAACAATAGCTAGAAAAGGACACAACACAATATTGTTAACAAGTAATGTGAGCTAGTAATGATGTATTTGTATCAGACATATTAAAACTTAAAGCAGAAAACATTACCCAAGGCAGATAACGTCATTCTGTAATGATAAACATTTTAACTCATTAGAAATTACTTATTCCTGTTTAATAGCAGTCTGTAAGTATATCCAACAAGTAAATAATAAACTATGAGAAAAAGTGACATAATAAAAAGTTTTGGTTGTCCTCTGAGTTATTGATAGATTTAGCAGACAAAAATGAGTAAGAATGGAGAAAATTTGAACAACATAGCAAACAACCTCAATCTGTGTAGAGTACTAAGTCTCAATAATTGGAGCACAACATTCTTTTCAAGCTTGCACTTTTTTGGCGATGGACCATCTTTTCTGCCAGAAAGCAGTCTCAGTAAATTAAAAAACACTATTATTGTGCAATTTATGACCACAGGCCAAGTAAATTATACATAATGATAAAAACTAATGTATAAAAACTTAATATTTGAAAATTAAAAAACCCACTTCTAAATAATTTATGGATCAAAAAAGAAACCATAAAGGGATTAGAACTTAGAACTGAATGATAAAAGGCAACCTTGGTATTACCATTTCTCTTGTGCAGTTAAGGAGGATTAAGGGGCCATATATTGATTTAAATGATTTTTTTTTAAAGGCTAAAAATCAAGGAGTTTAAGTGTCTAACTTTAGGAATTAAGGAATTTTTTTTTTCAAAAGGAAACAAAAAAAGGAAATAATGCCAATAATAGGATATATTGGAACAGATAAAACAGAGGTTTAATACAGTCAAAATTAAGTTCTTTGGGGAAAATTACAAAATATAAACACTAATCAAGATTTTTAAAAAGAAGACACGTCAAAAGCATTAAGGAAAACTTGAAAAAGCAGCAGATGTGGAAGACATTAAAATATAATGAGAATATTATGATCAATTTTGGGTTTCCCTGATAGCTCAGTTGGTAAAGAATCTGCCTGCAATTCAGGTTGATTTCTGGGTAGAGAAGATCTGCTGGAGAAGGGATAGGCTACCCACTCCCATATTCTTGGGCTTGCCTTGTGGTTTAGCTGATAAACAATCTGTATGTAATGCAGGAGACCTGGATTCGATCCCTGGGTTTGGAAGTTTCCCTGAAGAAGGGGAAGGTTACCCACTCCAATATTCTGGTCTGGAGCATTCCATGAACTATACACACTATATAGCCCATGAGGTTGCAAAGAGTGGGACACGACTGAGCAACTTTCATGTTCATGATCAATTTTATGCAAATAAATTTTAAAGTTTAGATAAAACAGGCAAGTTCTCAAAAAGTATAATTAAGCAAAACTAATACAGTGTACAATACTAGTTCTGCAATTTTAAATAGAATTGATAATTATGTGTCCCTAAAATAATAAGAAAAATCAGTTTATAACTGAGATTCTACTCATACTCAAGAAATAGGTTTCAGTGTAACAAACATCTTCCAGAGAATAATAAAAGTAGAAGTAGAAGACCCACTGTAAAATTTATTTTATGAGGCTAATATAACACTGACACAAAAACCAGACAAGAAAAAATTTTTAAATTGTTGACCAATATATTTTATGAACATAAATTAAATTATGTTAACAAATTAGTAAAACAAATTCGGCAATCCATGAAAAAGACAATACATCATGGCCAAACTGGTTTCCTCAGGAATACTTGTTTAATGTTCAGTTCAGTTCAGTTCAGTCGCTCAGTCACGTCCGACTCTTTGCGACCCCATGAATCGCAGCATACCAGGCCTCCCTATCCATCACCAACTCCCAGAGTTTACTCAAGCACATGTCCATCGAGTCAGTGATGCCATCCAGCCATCTCATCTTCTGTCGTCCTCTTCTCCTCCTGCCCCCAATCCCTCCCAGCATCAGGGTCTTTTCCAATGAGCCAACACTTTGCATCAGGTGGCCAAAGTATTAGAGTTTCAGCTTCATCATCAGACCTTCCAATGAATATTCAGGACTGATTTCCTTTAGGATGAACTGATTGGATCTCCTTGCAGTCCAAGGGACTCTCAAGAGTCTTCTCCAACACCACAGTTCAAAAGCATCAATTTTTCAGCGCTCAGCTTTCTTCACAGTCCAACTCTCACATCCATACATGACTACTGGAAAAACCATAGCCTTGACTAGACAGACCTTTGTTGGCAAAGTAATGTCTCTGCTTTGTAATATGCTATCTAGGTTGGTCATAGCTTTCCTTCCAAGGAGTAAGCGTCTTTTAATTTCATGGCTGCAATCACCATCTGCAATGATTTTGGAGTCCAAAAAAATAAAGTCTGACACTGTTTCCACTGCTTCCCCATCTATTTCCCATGAAGTGATGGGACCAGATGCCATGATCTTAGTTTTCTGAATGTTGAGCTTTAAGCCAACTTTTTCACTCTCCTCTTTCACTTTCACCAAGAGGCTTTTTAGTTCCTCTTCACTTTCTGCCATAAGGGTGTTTAATGTTAGAAAAACTATAAATGTAATTAACCAGATTATATAAATAAATAAAAGAGAAAAATTATTATCTCAGATGCAGAAACAGTATTTAATAAAATTCAGATTTTTTCCAAATCTACTGAATTTTCTTGAAACACTAAAAATATATGGAAATATCATAGTACTTACAGAAATTCTTACAGCCAATATAATTGATATTAAAACTTTAATATCAGTATCAGGAAAAGAAAATGCATCCTATTGACATTTTTTTTTCAGTATTTTCCTGGAGTTCTTAAGCAGTATAGTAATGAATAATGCAAAATTAAATTTAAAGGACTTGTAAATAAAAACTGTTATTTGTAAATGATACAGTTTTTGAAACAAAGTAAAGAAAGAATGTGGAGTAGTTAAAATTATTAAGAGTTTAGCAAAATTGATAAATAAAAGCTGAAGACTCAATTGTATTTTTATATACCAGCAACAAACCATTAATAAAGGTAACATAATTTAAAAATGTTTATTATGTTCACAAAATAGTTAAATGTCTAGGAAGAATACAAAAGAAGATATTCAACCCGTTATGGAGGCCATTATAAAAATTTAGTGAAAGACGTGAAAGCAGAAAGAGCATAAAGGTCTTTCCAGTGAATGGAAAGATCTGTAGTACTGAGTTCATGGACTGAATGATTCAACAGCTTAAAGATGTATCAATTGTCTATAAATTTATCTCTAAATGCATACATTTCCAATGAAAATAGCAACGGGGCTATATGTGTGTGCGTATGTGTGTGTGTATCGGGTGTGTAGTTTGACAAGTGGGATTTAAAGTTTATGTGGCTGAGCAAAGGGCCAAGAAAAGCCCAGGCATTTTCAAAGAAGACAGTGTGAAAAAACTTGCCAAAGAAACTTAGACAGTGTGGCATTGATATTTGAATAGACAGAATATCAAAAGAAGAGAATATAGGTCTAAAATAAAGCCCACATATATATGTCAGAACTGGCACTGAAGAGAAATGGATGAATAAGTGGTACTGTTGGAGCTTCCCAGATTGCGCTAGTGGTAAAGAACCTGCCTGACAATGCAAAAGACTTAAGAGATGGTTCCGCCCCTGAGTAGGGAAGATCCCCTGGAGGAGACCATGACAACCCACTCCAGTATTCTTGCCTGGAGAATCCCCATGGACAGAGGGGCCTAGAGGGCTACAGTCCATATGATCGCAAAGAGTTGCCCACAATTGAAGCAACTAAGCACACACGGATAAGTGTTATTGTGAACATTAAATATCTGTGTATAAAAATTTAAACTGATTCCTAACTCATATCATATTCAAATTAATACCAGATAAATTAGCAATTTAAATATGAAACTAAAACTTTAAGACTTAAAAAGAAAATGTAACTGCATATCTTTGCAATATTGAGTTAGGGAAAGATTTCTTAAAGATTCTAAAAGCATAATGAAAAAACTGCTACATTAAGAACTCTGTTAACTAAAGAAAACAGATAAAATAAAAAGGTAAGCTACTTTGATATTTTGCAACATATATATCAGATAAAAGTCAAATATCTAGAACACACCCAGACACACACACATACATAAAACCTATATAAATCAAGACAAGAGATAAACAACTTGATAAATAGGTGAACAAGAAATACAGAAAACACATTTTCTAATAAATATATTAAAGACTCTCAGTCTTACACACCAGGGAAATTAAAACCACAGTGGAATATCATTTAGTACATACTAGATGTGCAAAATTTAAAAATCAGATAAAAAATGTTGAAGTAAAGCAATAGGCACTCTTAACACACTGCTGGTGGAAATGTAGATTATAATTATTACTACCATTTTGAAAAATTATTGAACATCTATTAAAGTTGACTATATACATACTTAATGACTCAGCAGTTCCATTCCCAGGGATATACCCTAGGAAGAACCTTGCACAAATGTATATGGAAATATGTTTAAAAATTTCATAACAACTTTGCTTAAAATAACAGAAAAAAATCTGGAAAAAATCTAACTGTTCATTGACAGTTTAATCCAACAGCAGCAATAACCTATATTGTAACACTAAACAAAAGTGAAAAAAATCTCAGCTATAGGCGTTTACATAGATAACACACATGAGCATAATATGATTGGAGACAGCAAGTTACAGAAAAAAAAAGTATATATAATGATAACATTTATATAAACTTTATAAATAGGCAGAACTGAAAAATATAGGCGTCTCTCTATTATTATCAATGACTTGTGCTGGATTTCTTTTATTTGTACTGAAAGTCACTCTAATGTGTTGGGAGTTTGGAGAAAGAGAGGGAGATAAAGAGAGATGTCTTTTGGGTCTCAGAAAGAGACCAAAGATAAAGAGAGATGTCTCAGAATCTTGGACAGGGGGCCACACGGTGGGGAAAAGCTCCAGAAGTTGTTCACATAAATTTGTAAATGTTCAGAGGCTGGCAAGAGAGATGTCCTGACAAGATCAGAGATAGGAGTAGGAGGCATGAGAGAGGAAAGATGCTGAATTGAAGGGGGTTATGTCTTTGAAGCCTCACTTGCCCCTTTTCATAATTTCACTATCACAAAAATGCATTTCATCTTTGTTGACATCGTGTGAGGGCAGAGGGTCAGGATAGCAATAGGAATAGAAGGGTAGCTTGGGTTTTATGAGGGTCTGGCTTTTGATCCCTATTGTTCTGTTAGTGGAAGCTGAGCTGTAAGAACAGGAAGTAATCCTTTCTGTATATTTGGCAGTGATAAGGTCTTACCTTAGATCATCAACTTCTGCCCTAGTCTGAGAAAAGCACAACTGACAGGAGATACAGAGATTGGAGAGAGTCCAGAGGCAATCAACAAAAATGATGAAACGGCTGAAAAATAGGACCTCTGAGAAAAGGTTAAAGGAACTGGGCTTTTTAGCCTGGAGAAGAGGAAACCCAAGGGTGATATAACTTTGGGAATATGAATGGTTATTGTAAGGATGATGGAGACCAGCTGTACTTCCTGATCACAAAGGATCAAACTGCAGAAGGTGAGCTAAAACTGCAGTAAGGGAGGATTTATGCTAATTAGAGGGAAGAACTTCACAGCATGTCAGAAAGTTAAATTCTATGTCCAGTTATTAAAATAACTTAAAACTGCCTGCTCTGTAATGCTTTTTGAACAGGATGGTTTAGTTTAGGGATCTGATGAGCTCTGTAGGTACCTCTACCATTATTCTGTTTATATTCAAATTTCCAGGCTTTAACAAAACTTTTGCTTGCTACTAATTCCTACTAGTTTCAAGTAATAATTAGAAATTATGTCACATTCTTAGCACATATTTAGCACAACTGAAAGAAAGAAGGGTTTGAATGTTACACAGTTCTTTTCTCAATATCCAAACAAATATTTGTATTCTTGAGATTTTAAATGGTACCTGAAATTAAAGGCAGCTTTGACTTTAATAGAAAATGATTTGTATAATATTGAAGAGGAAATGATAAAATGCTGTTTTTGTTTGGAACCACCATAGAATTTCCCTTGATAAGACACAATGTAAAAATCTTGTAAAGCATTCCCATTTCCTAATTTGAGGCATGTAAGAAAAATTCTACGTGGAAATATCATTTCAAGCAGACAGTATCTGGCATTTTAGCATTCTCCATGTCAGAAGCACAGCATTTATTGTTCTCTGTGGGTTAGAGAGACGAATCTTAATCACAGCCTTACACGAAGAGTATTTCTGGAATATTAAAAGTGGTTTCTCTATCCATCTTGGACACTAGTGTGAAACTGTGGATTGTTTCATCTTGATGTATGCTTCCTGTGTCCCATATAAGAAGTTGGAGGTGTTGCAAAACCTTTACATACTTGAGTTGAGAGACTGCTTACAGGAAATCTCTTAGGGAACCTGAGAGACCACTACAGTCAAGGAGATACTGATGTTCTTAACGTCTTTGCGGGACTGGCCTTTGATTTCCATTGCTCTGTTAGAAGGAGCCAGTGCCTAAGAACAGGAAATAATTATTCTAGTAAATTTGGCAGTGACAGGAACAGCCCTAGATAGAGTAGCTAAGGCATTTGGCTAGGAGCTCATGCTTGTTGGAAAAGTCCATCTTTCTCTCTTCAACATGAGTCAGCTCAATGGATAAAGGGCTCGAATCCCCATGATCTACTCAACACTTTTGAGAAAAGTAATGCTTATTAAACTGAAAGGAAGAAGAATAATATCTTCTCCCAGTAAACTCTATTAGAAGGGAAGAAGGGAAGGAGGGAGGAAGGATAGAAAGGAAGAAAAGAAGAAGGGAAGAAGAATAATATCTTCTCCCAGTAAGCTCTATTAGAGTTTAGAATCCAAATAGTGATTCAGGCTAACTGCAGAGACCAAGCAGGTACTTACTTATCCATAAAATCCCAAGTTAAAACCAGATTAAAAATAGAGGGAAACTATTGATAATAACCCCAAGAAAAATAAATGCAAAAAAGCAAAATGGCTGTCTGAGGAGGCCTTACAAATAGCTGTGAAAAGAAGGGAAGTGAAAAGCAAAGGAGAAAAGGAAAGATATACCCATTTGAATGCAGAGTTTCAAAGAATAGCAAGGAGAGATAAGAAAGCCTTCTTCAGTGATCAATGCAAAAAAATACAGGAAATCAATAGAATGGGAAAGACTAGAGATCTCTTCAAAAAAATTAGAGATACCAAGGGAAAATTTCATGCAAAGATGGGCTCAATAAAAGACAGAAACTGTATGGACCTAACAGAAGCAGAAGATATTAAGAAGAGGTGGCAGGAATACACACAAGAACTGTACATAAAAGATCTTCACGACCCAGATAATTGCGATGGTGTGATCATTCACCTAGAGCCAGACATCCTGGAATGTGAAGTCAAGTTTGCCTTAGGAAGCATCACTACAAACAAAGCTAGTGGAGGTGGTGGAAACCAGTAGAGCTATTTCTAATCATAAAAGATGATACTGTGAAAGTGCTGCCCTCAATATACCAGCAAATTTGGAAAACTCAGCAATGGCCACAGGACTGGAAAAGCTCAGTTTTCATTTCAATCCCAAAGAAAGGCAGTGCTAAAGAATGCTCAAACTACCACACAATTGCACTCATCTCACACACTAATAAAGTAATATGCAAAATTCTCCAAGCCAAGCTTCAGCAATACATGAACTGTGAACTTCCAGATGTTCAAGCTGGTTTTAGCAAAGGCAGAGAAACCAGAGATCAAATTGCCAACATCTGCTGGATGATCAAAAAAACAAGAGAGTTCCAGAAAAACATCTATTTCTGCTTTGTTGACTATGCCAGAGCCTTTGACTGTGTGGATCACAATAAAGTGTGGAAAATTCTGAAAGAGATGGGAATACCAGACCACCTGACCTTTCTCTTGAGAAACCTGTATGCAGGTCAGGAAGCAACAGTTAGAACTAGACATGGAACAACAGACTGGTTCCAAATAGGGAAAGGAGTACGTCAAGGCTGTATATTGTCACCCTGCTTATTTAACTTACATGCAGAATACATCATGAGAAACGCTGGGCTGGAAGAAGCACAAGCTGGAATCAAGATTGCTGGGAGAAATATCAATAACCTCAGATATGCAGATGACACCACCCTTATGGCAGAAAGTGAAGAACTAAAGAGCCTCTTGATGAAAGTGAAAGAGGAGAGTGAAAAAGTTGGCTTAAAGCTCAACATTCAGAAAACTAAGATCATGGCATCTGGTCCCATCACTTCATGGGAAATAGATGGGGAAGCAGTGGGAACAGTGTCAGACTTTATTTTTTGGGCTCCAAAATCACTTCAGATGGTGACTGCAGCCATGAAATTAAAAGACGCTTACTCCTTGGAAGAAAAGTTATGACCAACCTAGATAGCATATTAAAAAGCAGAGACACTACTTTGTCAACAAAGTCTGTCTATCCAAGGCTATGGTTTTTCCAGTAGTCATGTATGGATGTGAGAGTTGGACGATGAAGAAAGCTGAGCACTGAAGAATTGATGCTTTTGAACTGTGGTGTTGGAGAAGACTCTTGAGAGTCCCTTGGACTGCAAGAAGATCCAACCAGTTTATCCTAAAGGAGATAAGTCCTGTGTGTTCATTGGAAGGACTGATGCTGATGCTGAAACTCCAATATTTTGGGCATCTGATGCGAAGAGCTGACCCATTTGAAAAGACCCTGATGCTGGGAAAGATGGAAGACAGGAGGAGAAGGGGACAACAGAGGATGAGATGGTTGGAGGGCATCACTGACTCAATGGACATGAGTTTGGGTAAACTCCAGAAGTTGGTCATGGACAGGGAGGCCTGGCGTGCTGCAGTCTATGGGGTCACAAATATTCAGACATGACTGAGAGACTGAAATGAACTGAGTATAGGAAATTCTTATAAAATATTTCTACCTTGCCATGTGATCTTGCTTTAAGTAACATATTACAATTCAAAGGCTTACTGCTTATATAGTCTTCACCTCATATAGATTCCAAGAAGATGCTAGACTATCCCCGGGTCTATAAGGAACTGTGGGTAAAACCATGTGCGTGTGTGCTAAGTCACTTTAGTTGTGTCCAACTCTTTACAACCCTATGGACCATAGCCTTTCAAACTCCTCTTTTCTATTGAGTTTCCCAGGCAAGAATACCAGAATGGGTTGCCATTTCCTTCTCCAGGGGATCTTCCCGACCCAGGGAGAAAACCCGCATCTCCTGCAGTGGCAGGTAGGTTCTTTGTCACTAGTGCCACCTGGGGAGCCCTGATGAAACCACAACTGTTATTTAATGAACATTTACCTTGTGCCAGCCTCTTTGTGTGTGTTATTTAATTTAATCTTAACATTTAAGATTGGAGTTATTCCATATACAGGTGGGAAAAAAATCATGGCTCAGAAAGATTAAATCCTTTGTTCAAGTCATTTGACTGGAAGTGGGGGCTGCTGCTGCTGCCTAGTTGCTTCAGTCATGTCCAATCTGTGCAACCCTATGGACTGAAGCCCGACAGGCTCCTCTGTCCATGAAATTCTCTAGGCTAGAATACTGGAGTGGGTTGTTATGCCCTCCTCCACAGGATCTTCCCAAGCCAGGGATTGAACCTGGGTCTCCTGCATTGCAGGCAGGTTCTTTACCACTGAGCCACCAGGGAAGCCCCGATAAATGGGGGGACCAGGATTTAAATCTCAGTCAGTCTGAAACCAGGCCAATGCTTTTTCCTTCATGTCCCACTTTCCAAGGAATCGATGTAGAAAGTTTATTTCCAGAATAAAACTGTAAGGGAAATTCTAGCCTTACAAAGTAAATGTAGATGTGGGTTTCTCCAGTGTTACAGCCTCCTAGAGATTCATAGAAGAGATGGGTGCTTATTTATGCTCTTCTACTACACCCATAAGAGGTGTAAGTGTTTCATGTTACACAGAAGAGAATCCAGATACTGATGCTGAGTCAAATGCCTTCTTGAAGTTTTCACATATTACCTGAGATGTGCTGGACTCTAGAATTAGGCAGGATTCCTTTTACAATTGTAGGTTTAGAGACATTCTCATATTTTCTCCATTGCTGTGGAACATTTAGTCTTTCCTGGGGACAATAGATTTTGCATGGATATACATTTTAACATTTTACTAAACAAAACAGTAAAAAGCAATTCAAAGAATTAACTAAACTTCTACTGACATCTTCGTTTCAATTAATATAAGAAACATCTCCAAATCGAGTATTTAAAGTACTTTAGATCCTTCTTTGGAAGCTCGAATTCTGAAATGATAAGGTCTTTCTATTAAAAAAAGAACATAGAAATGAGGGGGGTGGGATGAATAAATACAAGAATTAAAAACTTGGATGCCTCTGGGACTTTAGGGAGAGACTGGGCCACAAGGAACTTGCCAAATTAATGTATTATGCATGTGTGTATGTTTAGTGGCTAAGTCATGTCCAACACTTTTGCGGCCCCATGGACTATAACCTGCCAGGCTCCTCTGTCAATGGGATTCTCCAGGCAAGAGTAGTGAAATGGGTTGCAATTTCCTCCTCCAGGGGACCTTCCCGACCCAGGGATTAAACCTGTGTCTCTTGCTTGGCAAATGGATTCTTTACCACTGAGCCACCTGATAATTGTGAACTAACATCCATGCAGAGTGCATCATGCAAAATGCCAAGCTGAATGAATCAAAAGCTGGACTTGAGATTGCAAAGAGAAATATCAACAACCTCAGATATGCAGATGACACCATTCTAATGGCAGAAACAGAAGAGGAACTAAAGAGCCACTTGATGAGGGTGAAAGAGGAGAGTGAAAAAGCTTGCTTAAACTCAACATTCAAAAAACTAAAATCATGGCATCTGCTCCCTTCATGGCATCACTTCATGGCAAATAGATGGGGAAAAAGTGGAAACAGTGACAGATTTTATTTTCTCGGGCTCCAAAATTACTGCGAATGGTGACTGCAGCTGTGAAATTAAAAGACACTTGCTCCTTGGAAGGAAAGCTGTAAAAACTTAGACAAGTCATATATGGATGTGAGAGTTGGACCATAAAGAAGGCTGAGTGCTGAAGAATTGATGCTGTTGTGCTGTGGTGCTGGAGAAGACTCTTGAGAGTCCCTTGGACTGCAATAAGATCAAACCAGTCAACCCTAAAGGAAATCAACCCTGAATGTGCATTGGAAGGATTGATGCTGAAGCTGAACCTCCCAATACTTTGGCCACCTGATGAGAAGAGCTGGCTAATTGGAAAAGACCCTGACACTGGGAAAGATTGAGGGCAAGGGGAGAAGGAAGTGACAGAGGATGAGATGGTTAGATAGCATCACTATCTCCATACCACCATTGGGCTTCCCTGGTGACTCAGTGGTAAAAATCTGCCTGCAGTACAGGAGTCACAGAAGACATGGGTTCAATCCCTGGGTTGGGAAAATCCCCTGGAGGAGGGCATGGCAACCCACTCTATTATCCTTAATTGAAAAATCTCACGGATTAAGGAGCCTAGTGGGCTACAGTCCATAGTGTTGCAAAAGAGTTGGAGCTGACTGAAGTGACTTAGCACAGCATGCATATCGCCATACACACCACATTGTCTTATTACTATAGTTTTATATTGTCATAAAGTTTAGTAGTGTAACTCCTAATTTTGCTTTTCTTTTCCTAAATATTTTGACTAGTGTAAATTTTTACCTGTCCATATAATTATTAGAAAGGTTGGTAGTTTCTAGAAATACAACTTCTGGGAATTTGATTTGAATTCCATTAATCTTTACAATAATCTGGAGAATAATTTTTACTTTAATAACTGACATATACAATTTACAAATATTATATATTTCTTCATTTATTTAGGTCCTCTTTAATTTTTCTCAGTAATTTTTTGTATGTACTTCAATTTATCACTCTGTATCTGTAATAATGCATCTCTTTCATTCCTTATATATTTTGTGTTCTCTCTATTCTTGATCAGTCTATATAGTGAATTATCAATTTTATTGACCTTTTAAAAGGCCAGCTTTTAGTTTAGTTTAGCTCTGGGTCAGAATCTGAAGCTAGACTTTTAATTATTGACAAAACATCTTGTACTGATCCTCCATATCCTTTTCTGTGGAGCAAAACAACGATGGCAGGTGTTGCTTTGTATAAGAGCACAAGAGAGGATCTCTGAAATTTTGGCTTTGGGAGGTTATATAAGGCAGATGACATATCTGTTCCTCCTCCTTCCCAGAAGAGAGAATGAGAAAAAGAGGGAGGGAAGGGGAGAGGGAGAGCCAAGGAATGAAAGAGGGACAGAGAGAGAGAGACTTAACTCTGTAAAGCAAAGAAATTTTCTCTGAGTGTAGGGGGAAAGGCTGTAGGATTTTATTGTTCTTTGGAATGTAAACAAATGTCTGTAGGGGAGATAACTCAGAAAAAGAAATAAAAGGAATCCAGATTGGAAAAAGAAGAAGTAAAACTCTCACTGATTGCAGATGACATGATCCTCTACATAGAAAACCCTAAAGACTCCACCAGAAAATTACTAGAGCTAATCAATGAATACAGTAAAGTTGCAGGATATAAAATTAACACACAGAAATCCCTTGTATTCTTATACACTAACAATGAGAAACCAGAAAGAGAAATTAAGGAAACAATTCCATTCACCACTGCAATGAAAAGAATAAAATACTTAAGAATATATCTACCTAAAGAAACAAAAGACCTATATATAGAAAACTATAAAACACTGATGAAAGAAATCAAAGATGACACAAATAGATGGAGAAACATACTGTGTTCATGGATTGAAAGAATCAATATTGTGAAAATGAGTATACTACCCAAAGCAATCTATAGGTTCAATGCAATACCTCTCAAGCTACCAACGGTATTTTTCAGAGAATTAGAACAAATGATTTCACAATTTATATGGAATTACAAAAAACCTCAAATAGCCAAAGCAATCTTGAGAAAGAAGAATGTAACTGGAGGAATCAACCTACCTGACTTCAGGCTATACTACAAAGCCACAGTCATCAAGACAGTATGGTGCTAGTACAAAAACAGAAACATAGATCAATGGAACAAAATAGAAAGCCCAGAGATAAATTCGCGTACCTATGGACACCTTATCTTTGACAAAGGAGGCAAGAATATACAATGGAGAAAAGACAACCTCTTTAACAAGTGGTGCTGGGAAAACTGGTCAACCACTTGTTAAAGACTGAAACTAGAACACTTTCTAACACCATACACAAAAATAAACTCAAAATGGATTAAAGATCTAAATGTAAGACCAGAAACTATAAAACTCCTAGAGGAAAACATCAGCAAAATACTCTGACATAAATCATAGCAGGATTCTCTATGACCCACCTCCCAGAGTATTGGAAATAAAAGCAAAAACAAACAAATGGGACCTAATTAAACTTAAAAGCTTTCACATAACAAAGGAAACTATAAGCAAGATGAAAAGACAGTCTTCATAATGGGAGAAAATAATAGCAATTGAAGCAACTGACAAAGGATTAATCTCAAAAATATACAAGGAATTACTGCAGCTCAATTCCAGAAAAAATAAGCGACCCAATCAAAAAGTGGGCCAAAGAACTAAGCAGACATTTCTCCAAAGAAGACATACAAATGGCTAACAAACACATGAAAAGATGCTCAACATCACTCATTATCAGAAAAATGCAAATCAAAACCACAATGAGGTACCATCTCACTCCGGTCAGAATGGCTGCTATCAAAAAGTCTACAAACAGTAAATGCTGGAGAGGGTGCGGAGAAGAAGGAACCCTCTTATGCTGTTGGTGGGAATGCAAACTAGTACAGCCACTGTGTATGAGGAAACCAGAGTTGAAAGAGACATGTGTACCCCAATGTTCATCACAGCACTGTTTATAATAGCCAGGACATGGAAGCAACCTAGATGTCCATCGGCAGATGAATGAATAAGAAAGCTGTGGTACATATACACAATGGAATATTACTCACCTATTAAAAAGAATGCATTTGAATCAGTTCTAATAAGGTGGAGCCTATTATATAGAGCAAAGTCAGAAAGAAAAACTCCTATACAGTATATTAATGCATATATATGAAATTTAGAAAGATGGTAATGATGACCTTATATGTGAGACAGCAAAAGAGACACAGGTTTAAAGAACAGACTTTTGGACTCTGTGGGAGAAGGCAAGGGTGGGATGATTTGAGAGAAGAGAATTGAAACATGTATATCATCATATGTGAAACAGATCACCAGTCCAGGTTCGATGCATAAGACAGGGTGCTCAGGGCTGGTGCACTGGAATGACCCTGAGGGATGGGGTGGTGAAGGAGGTGGGATGGAGGGTCAGGATGGGGAAGACATGTACACCCATGGCTGATTCATGTGAATGTATGGCAAAAACCACCACAATATTGTAACTAGCCTCCAATTAAAATTAAAAAAAATAAACCTTTTAGGAATCCTTTCTCTTGGAGTTGCTATTCAGTCATCTTTTAAACCTGGTGTTAGCTCTCTTTGCTCAGAAAGTCCTGAATGTACATATATTTTTAAATAGTCATAGTCATTTTGCAACATCTTCCCTCTACTTGGTTTGTTTTGGTTTATTTTTCTTTTTCTAGCTTAAGAAAGAAGCTTAGATAATTATTTTTAAAACTTTTAACAAAATATGTGAAACTATAGACATTGCCTTAAGCGCTATCCTAGATATAAATGTTGTTGTCTTTTCATTATTATTCAGTTCAAAGTATTATCTAATATCTCTTGATATTTGACAAATGGATTGTTTAAAACCGTATTGTTTAATTTTCAAATATTCAAGAATTTTCCAGTATCCTATTGTATTCCTTTCTGGTTTAGTTCAGATTTGGTCAGGAATATACTCTGTATAATTTCAGTAGTTACAAATTTACTGAAACTTGATTTGTAGCCTAACATATGTTTTTTATGGTTAAAGTTCAATGAACACTTGAAAGTAATGTGTATTCTTTAGTAGTTAGGTGGAGCATTATATAAATGTCATTTAGGTCAAACTGATATTGTAGTTCAGATCTTTTATGTATCTGTCAATTTTCTGTCTGCTAATTCTATGAATCACTGAGAGTGGAGTATTGAAATCACTAACAATAATTGGGCTTTGTTTATTTCTTCTTGTGGTTTATCCTTTTTTTAAACCTTTTCTTTATGTTTTTTGAAATTCTCTTTTTAAGTGGATGTGGATTTGCAATATTAAATCCCAAATTGTTTATGTGGACTCTTTGATCATTCTGAAATCTGTTTTTTTTTTTCCACTGCGAATAGTCTCTTTCAAGTTTATTTTATAGACTTCATGAAAAGAAATCTAAATTTCAGTCAGTATCAGTCAATTCAGTCGCTCAGTCATGTCTGACTCTTTGCAACCCCATGAACCGCAGCATGCCAGACTTCCCTGTCCATGACCAACTCCTGGAGTTTACCCAAACTCATGTCCATTGAATCAGTGATGTCCTCCAACCATCTCATCCTCTGTCATCCCCTTCTCCTCCTGCGTCCAATCTGTCCCAACTTCAGGGTCTTTTCAAATGAGTCAATTCTTTGCATCAAGTGGCCAAAGTATTGGAGTTTCAGCATCAGCATCAGTCCTTCCAATGAACACCCAGGGCTGATCTGCTTTAGGATGGACTGGTTGGATCTCCTTGCAGTCCAAGGGACTCTCAAGAGTCTTCTCCAACACCACAAAAACATCAATTCTTCAGTGCTCAGCTTTCTTTATAGTCCAACTCTCACATCCATACATGACCACTGGAAAAATCATAGCCTTGACTAGATGGACCTTTGTTGGCAAAGTAATGTCTTTGCTTTTTGTCTAGGCTGGTCATAAGTTTTCTTCCAAGGAGTAAGCATCTTTTTATTTCATGGTTGCAATCACCATCTGCCCCCATTTGGAGCCCCCCAAAATACAGTCTGCCACTGTTTCTCCATCTATTTGCCCTGAAGCAATGGGACCAGATGCCATGATCTTAGTTTTCTGAGTGTTGAGCTTTAAGCCAACTTTTTCACTCTCCTCTTTCACTTTCATCAAGAGGCTCTTTACTTCTTCTTCACTTTCTGCCATAAGGGTAGTGTCATCTGCATCTCTTAGGTTATTGATATTTCTCCCGGCAATCTTGATTCCAGCTTGTGCTTCTTTCAGCCCAGCATTTCTCATGATGTACTCTGCATATAAGTTAAATAATCAGGGTGACAATATACAGCCTTGACGTACTCCTTTCCCTATTTGGAACCAGTCTGTTATTCCATGTCCAGTTCTAACTGTTGCTTCCTGACCTGCATACAGGTGTTTCAAGAGGCAGGTCAGGTGGTCTGGTATTCGCATGACTTTCAGAATTTTCCAGAGATTTTAAAAATATTATTCACAGATGTTAGTATAAACATTACAGTTTTCTTCTGTTTGGGTATATATCTTTTTCTTTGCTTTTCAAAAAAATACTTTTAACATATGTATATCTCTGTATTTCAAGTAGCATTTTAATAGACGGAATATAATCCAGTCTTGCTATATTATCCAAAAGGACAATCTATGCCTTTTAATTGGAGTAATATAATTACTCATATTTAATGCAGTTATGGTGCTCTTGAGTTCAAATCTGTCCTTTTACTATTTATCTTTTGTCATTTTCTTGTTCCTTTTGACCTTTTTTCCTTCTCCCATCTAAGTACTAATGAAGCCTGACCCTGCTTAACTTCTGAGGTCAGAAGAGATGGCTGTATATGTTTTTTCCTTCTTTTTTTAAAACTAATTTATTTTTTTTTAAGTATTTTTTAGTATTTCATTTTATTTTTATTATTTTGACTTATTGGCTGTATCTCTGTGCTTTATATTTTTATTAGATTTTCTAGAGTTTTCAGTATATATGTTTTAACCTATCACAATCTAGCTCAGTAGTTGACAGATATTTTTCAATAAAGGGCCAAGTAGCAATATTTTAGCTTCATGGGCCACATAAGATCTCTGTTGTATATTCTGTTTGTTACCCTTTAAAAATGCAAATAAGAAATCTTTAGCTTGTGGACCTCACAAAACCAGGACACAGACTGGATTTGGCCTATGGATCATAGTTTGCTTTAGCTTTGCTCTCTATACTACATCACACAAAATGTAAGGAACTTAACAGCAGTAGAGTGCTATTTGCCTTTCATCCTTGGTGCTATTCTTGTCATATTTATCCTCCTGCATTTAAGCCCTACTCTTTGTTGTTATAAACTTAAATAGTCAACTGTCTTTGAAAGAAAATTTAAAAGCAAAAAAAAGATCTTTTATATTTATCTATTATTTCAGGTATTAAGTATACATCTGGTAGACCTTCAGCTTGAAGAATTTATTTTTTTTTAACATTTGACATTTAATATTTTTAACATTTCTTCTTGTGTTACTCTGCTCGGTATGAATTCTCCAGGCTTTGCTTGTCTGAAAAAGTGTTTATTTAACCTTCAATTTTGAAAAAAATATTCACTTAATATAGAATTATTTGTTGACTTTTCTTTCTTTTACTACTTTAAATGTGTCAGTATATTGACTTTGTCCTGTATTTTTCATGATGAGAAGTCTGTAGTCATTTTTATGTTTATTTTTCAATATATATAAAATGTTATTTTTCTCTCTTCTTGCCTTAAATTTTTTTTTAATTGTTGATTTTAAACAATTTAATTATAGTGGTTCCTGGTGTGGTTTTCTTTGTGCTACTAATTTATCAAGTCTGAAATATTTTGGTTTTTATTTCTTCCTGTGGTGGTTTTTTTTTCCTGTCCTTATAAAATTCTTCTCCCAGTCTTTGACCTCAAGTAGTACATACATTGGATCATTTATTATTGTCTCACAGGTGACATGGGATCCAAAATATTTCTTCAGTCTTTTTTTTTAATCTGTATATTTCAGTTTAAATGTATTTACTGTTATGTCAAATTCATTGATTTTTTTTTTCTGATGGGCTTACTATGTTGTTAAACCTATATAGTGATTTTTTTCATGTCAAATATTGTATTTTTAAGCTTTAGAAGTTTCATTATTTAAAATATATGTCTTTATTCATGAAGTTTATGCATTCCTTTAAATCATTGAACATATTTATGAGAACTGATTTAAAGTTTTGTCTCTGTTATTTCTGGCTCCCTTTTATTAATTGATTTTTCCTTTGGTTATGCTTCAAATTTTGTTACTTTTTAGGTAGTGATATTTGTACTATATATAGCAACATAGTTATATTTCATTGGATGCTAGATATTATGAATCATACATTGCTGACTATTTTGGATTTTATTTTTATTTAAAGTGCTTTAAAATTTTTGGACATGGAATCAAGTTACTTGCAAGTTGTCATCATGCAGGAATCATGCATCCAAGGAATTATCTTGATTCTTTCAAAACCTTTTTGTTTGTTTGTTTTAGGCTTTATTAGGACAGATCTAAAATAGTCTTCAGAGAAGGCAATGGCACCTCACTCTGGTACTCTTGCCTGGAAAATCCCATGGATGAAGGAGACTGGTAGTCTGCAGTCCATGGGGTTGCTAAGAGTCGGACACTACTGAGCGGCTTCACTGTCACTTTTCACTTTCATGTATTGGAGAAGGAAATGGCAACCCACTCCAGTGTTCTTATCTGGAGAATCCCAGGGATGGGGGAGCCTGGTGTGCTTCCGTCTATGGGGTCACAAAGAGTCGGACATGACTGAAGCGACTTAGCAGCAGCAGCAGCAAAGTAGCCTAACTCTATTTGGCAAATAGACGGGCAAACAATGGATACAGTTATAGACTATTTTCTTGGGCTCCAAAATCACTGCAGATGGTGACTGCAGCCATGAAATTAAAAGATGCTTGCTCCTTGGAAGAAAAACGATGACAAACCTAGACAGCATATTAAAAAGCAGAACCATTACTTTGCTGACAAATTGAAAGTTGCTCAAGTAAAAATCACTCACTCTGTTGTGTCTGACTTTTTGTGACCCTATGGACAATATGGTCCATGGAATTCTCCAGGCCAGGATACTGGCCTGGGTAGTCTTTCCCTTCTCCATGGTATTTTCCCAACCCAGGGATCGAACCCAGGTCTCCTGCATTGCAGGCGGATTCTTTACCAGCTGAGCCACAAGGTAAGCCCTTTCCTACAAGTCCATCTAATTCAAAGCTATGGTTTTTCCACTAGTCTTGTATGAATGTGAAAAGTTGAGCACCAAAGAATTGATGCTTTTGAACTGTGGTGTTGGAGAAGACTCTTGAGAGTCCCTTGGACTGCAATGGGATCAAACCAGTCAACCCTAAAGGAAATCAATCCTGAATATTCATTAGAAGGAATGATGCTGAAACTCCAATACTTTGGCCACCTAATGAGAAAAACTGACTCATTAGAAAAGACCCTGATGCTGGAAAAGATTGAAGGCAGGAGGAGAAGGGGACAACAGAGGATGAGATGGTTAGATGGCATCACCAACTCGATTGTCATGAGTTTCAGTAGGCTCCGGGGGTTGGTGATGGACAGGGAAGCCTGGCATGCTACACTCCATGTGATCGCAAAGAGTTGGACACAACTGAGTGACTGAACTGAACTGAACTAGGATTTGTTTAACCTTTCTTCTAATTTGTGGTCCTCATGAAATCTTGGTTGAATAGGTATTCAACAAGATCTCTCTACCCAGCCAGTGAAAACTTGTATGTATGCCAGCCCCTTATGAGCTTTGGGAATTGTTTGGCTTACAGCTCTCAGATAGTTTATCCTTGTCAAGCCTCACAGAATTTTACCTGGAGTATATACAGGTTAGTATTAATCTAAGATTCAGCCCAAGAATCTTGGGAGTCCTTGGGTAGATTGCAGAAGTCTTTAGTCCCTCTTCTCCAGTACTTGTCCTGCAAATTCTAGCTTCCTTGTTCTCCTTGGACTCTAAAGTTTGACCCTTTGATTCTGTGGGCCTGGGTTCTCTTCTACCCTGAAAACTAAGTTGATCATAGGCTTCATCCCATTTGTCTCTCTATTAGAGACCACATTCCAGTCCTCCCTGTCATTCAGTGGTTGAAAACAGTTGTTTCATTTAGTGAGTCTAATTTTCTAATTATCTAGCTGTTTTTAGAGGAAAACAAGTCCATACCATTTATTCTTTGATGGGTGGAAGTGTAACTGCTTTCCCTGAATAATGAAGAATCTTACTTATATAGCAACTTCTGTTTCATGAACAGAAGTGCAAAAATTCAAAGGAAACTCAGTGAGAAATTTTTAAAAAAAATCTAAGAAATTGAGTCATCAGAAAATCATTCCATTATGATAAATCTAGGTTTAGTGACTATGTGGTCAAGTGAATGCAACTCTAGGGTATGATTTTTGTGAGTATTGCCAATTAATTGTTTTTAAAGGCACCCATTGATTATTTTTAAAGGAGTATTTATCTGTACAGTGGTGGTGCCAAGGAAGAGCAACAATTTCTATTTGGGGAGGGATTAGAGAGAGATTTATAGAGGGAGAGAAAGATATTTGAGCAGAATCTTGAAGAATAAAAAAAAGAAGAGTTAAATGAGGTGGTTGTAGGGGCAGAAGAACTGTGTGGAAAGACATACAGATATAAAATGGAATGGCTTGTGCCTGAGTATGAAGAGTAATATTATGTAGGTGTAAGCAAGGAGAAACAATTTCATGATATAATGATATGTTTAGACTTTATCCAGAAGTTGGAAGGAGGGCTTTAAGGGGCGAGATGATGTATTTACAAAGGCAGGATACAGAACTTTCTGTTGGCAATGTCAGAGAGCCATTAGGGTATTGGCAGGAGTCAGGGCAGTTCTTTTGCAGTTTTTCTCTAATTGCAGATAGCAACCCATCAGTGAGGCTGTAAAATCAGTTTTGCCTCTATAAATCAAATAGAAAACATTAATATGCATTGAATATTAAGAGGAGTGATTTTTTAGAAACTTTTATTTCACCTACATATTTAATTTTAATTAAGTATGTGTATAAAGAGTCATGATGTAAGTATGTTTCTTCATGGTGATAAGAAAGAAAGTTTGAAAACCCAGTGCTTTAGAAGACTCTTAAACTTGTCTAGGTAAAAGACTGTGAACACTTAGCCAAGGCATTAACAAATGGAAAGAGATAGGAATAACAATGAAAATGTAGAACCAACAGAATTTAGAGTTTAGGAAGATGTGTGCCCTGAAGGTAACAAAGAGTACAGGGTGACATCTTTTGTGTCTAACTTACATAAATGGTTGTTTGATGATAATTTTGTCTAAGGGGAAGTAAAAGTTTTGGAAGAAGCAACATCACCTGAGACAAAGAAAAACCAGAGGGACACAAAGGATGCTTAGAAAAGAATATAAAACTTGTCTAAATCTTATTCAACATAAAAAGCCTTTGCTATACATACTCTCATCTATTCTGCCCTTGGAGATGAGAAATAACAAAAAAATTGCAGAAGTGTAACAGCAGAGTAATCTAACAGCATATACACCAAGTAGAGCAACAACCTAAATGAAATCAGACACTTTCTTCTCTGTATGTTATTTAAATTTTATCTTAAAGGGAAAAAGATTTGATGATGAAGTAAAGCTCATTGGAAGATTTTGACAAAATATAGAAATATAAGAAGATAGACAGAAGAACTTCATGTTGTATGTAATACATGAGAGCTTAAGCCCTTGATGACATTTATCTTCACTTGTGAGAGGAGATTTAATAAAGTAATTTATTAGATCCCTTTTCACTCATGAAAAGAAATGTCATAAAAGACCTATTTTTTAATATATTATCTATATATTGAATATTAATCCTTATATTCCTAGCTCAGTATGGTATGTTAAATTTTCAGTGGTCCCACTTTAGAGCTAAACAAACGTAGATGCCAAAAAATATTTACATTTTGGGGACAGAAGAACTTCAAGACTGATAGGTGCTTTTGCATTCCCCAATTTTTGTTCTTATTTATTTTCAAAAAGAACCAACCTCAGGAAATAAGCCAAATATCATTCGAGCTGGTTAAATTATGATGCTGAGTATAATGTCTCTTCAGATAATGAAACTCCATTTTCCATTGACCAATTCTACTTCCCAACCACATTTTTCTCAGAGTGGTGAGTGCTGGTGATGGGATGCAAATTTCCCTGTTGTTAGAAAAAATAATTCATATTCCATTGTGTGTAAGACAGCAATTTTATTATGAAATAGAAAATTCCAACTATTTAAAAGCTAGGTATTTAAAAAATACATAAAGTTTAGACCAAACATTCACAAAAATCTAGGAAGATAGAAAATCAAATGTAAGTTAATTTAAGCTCAATTTATTATTTTTAAAGTCAACGGTAACAACACCAGATTGAATGCAAACATTCAAATTTTGTGCCATTTTGGTTAGATATTTTAGTTGCTCCTAAAACACTGTTTTTCACCTTTGCCTTTCAGGCTTATCTGCACTTAGGAAGACAACTGTCTTGTCTAATAAATTTTCAGGTACATCTTCAGTTACTTGAGACATGGGCAAAATGATGTAATGCAAAGCAAATATGAAATGACTTTGGAAATTGACACAAATTCCTACAATTGACACAAAGTGACAGGTCTTTTCAAAGGAAAACTCTCCTGACATTGGATTGGGTTATCATCCTCAAAGCAGGGCTTCAGTTCCAGTAACATAGGTAGATGGAAAGAAATCTGTGGGAAATGGACAAAAGAACATGATATATTTTGATAAATGGCCATAGTAATAGGTCTATAATGACCACGTTTTTATTTTTTGATTAAAACTCTAATTCAAGAACTTCATATTTATTTATTAAATTGAGAGTTAGTAAACCCATGATTTTTTCTTTATGTGCTTTGTAAAATGCATTACCTTTCTTTGACTGTTGATTGCATAGTATGTCTAAGGGAAAATTGTATTAGAAGTGAAGGTATCATGTAGAGCAAATTATATTAGAAAAAGATATCAAGATAAAAGAAACAAAAAGTCTAAGTAAAGTTGGAGAAGAGTTATGCATTGGAGGAAGCTTCTCAAGAGACAAAACATGGAGAGTAAGTAAGTAGAATGGTAGATTTTGTTTTGCTTTTAATCACAAAAGTTTAAATCACATTTGAAGTTTGATTATGTAAAATGTTAGGTCATGTCAATTCACAGAATCTTTGAAATTTTCTTGTTTCCCCAAAAGTTTGAGAGAAATTGTTTAGATCGATAGGCTTGAAAAGGTTTTGCAAGTTACGTATCAAGAGACAAGTATCTATTGAGCCAGAGATGGTAATTCACAGAAGAGCCTATGTTGACAGGAGGAACAAGCCCGACAGAGGTGGAGATTGCAAAGAGAGCATGGGAAAACCCAGTTGCCCTGGCCCTGAAACTGGAATATGTGAACCCCTGGGAGCTCAGATCTTCCAGGAAAGAAACGAGAAGAAAAATATGGGTAGTGGAGAGAAAAGTAATTTTCCTGAATATGTATTCCAGATACCCTAAGTCTGACCTATAGCAGCACATGTTCCCCTAAATTGGCAAGTTTTAAGCATCAGGGGACTTGAGAGAGTAATGAATTTCAGTGAGGGAAGAATAAAGTTACATTTCTTATATTCCTGAGCTGTAGATGTGAAAAAAGTCACTACACATATAAAGCAGGCACATTAAAAATCAAATGAAAGTGTTCATGAAACATGTCTTCAATAAATCTCCAAACATAAATAGGATTGCTTGCATTATCTGAGCAATATTTAATAACAAATAGAATAAATAATCCCTTATGACAATTATAAAGTGCGTAACTTCAAACTAGTTCTTGGGTCAAGTACAAAGAGTGCCCACAGCAGTGGGCAGATTTTCCAATCAAATTTCAAAATACATTACAAAGATGCAGTAACCTAACAGAGTGATATTGGTTCAAAAATACATTGGTTGTCTAGAAGAGAATGCAAACCCCCAAAACTGATTCAAGAATGTGTATGCAGAATTTTATAAATGACAGGGTGGTATTTGGATATAGTGAGGGGGGGGGGAATGATTGCTGAATGCATATCTTTGCTATAATTATTTGGATATTTGGAGAAAATTTAGATGACTGTCTACCTTTAAATTTCAAGCACATTAACATATTAGGAGCTATATAAATGACTTTTAATAATACTGGGACAGGGAGACCATTTTAATTATTATATCAAAGAAAAACAGAATAATTTAAAATAATACTTTTCTGCTTATATTTAATTATATTTATTTTCTTATTGCATTGTCTAAAACTCCCAGAGCAATGTAGAATATTGAATTGATAACACAATCTTATCTCTTCTGACACATAGTAGTTCTTTGAGTCTTAACAACAGGCATAATATTCTTTGCAGTATTAGATAGTCATTATTATTCTAAAGAGAATTCCTTTCACTTCAGACTATTTACTTGTTTTAAAATCAAATCAGATGTCTTTGTTGACTTTTATAAAATGCTTTTTCAAAGCATCTAAGATGATAAGATAATAAATTATATTAGCAGATCTATTTTTATTGATCTATCTTTGCATTTATAGAATAAAAATTTACTTTGTCATGGCTTATTATTTCTTAATACACTTCTGGATTCAATTTACTATTATTTTGCTTAGAATGTTTACTTCTGTATCATTATAAGACTTTGATTTGTAGTGTTTAGTTGTGTTTGTGGGTGGATACAAGCTATCTTGATCAGGCTTTGCTCTTAGGATTGAGCTAGTTTCATAAAATATGATTTTGCTTCTCTTCTCCCCTTCCTATCTCTCAGAAAATACAGATTTCAGTGATATAAAATATTTAATTCTAAAACCACCTTATCCACACTAGCCTTACACTTGAGAAAACCAAGAGATAGACAAATCAAATAGCATGGTTTGTATATTGAACTGGCACAACTGGGTGAATATAATCAAATTCTCTTTATTTTTCTTTCCCCGTATCCTTTCTAAATATGAACTATAGAGCAAATTTTCTCCTGCGGCTGCATGAAAATTCTGGGGATGCCATGACTTTGTAGTCATTTTTAGATAATAATAAGATCCATACTTCCTCTAACTCACAACACAATCTCAGTTTGATGTAAGAACACCCAGATCCAAACTTGATTGAGAATTAAATCTTTCCCATTCTCTCAGTTGGGGAGGATTTCAAGTAGGCAATGACACCTGATAAGTGGGTACAGCCAGTATTTTCTCTCGTTTTCTGCTTCTCCTTCAGCTTGCAAAGTGGTTCTGGGTCTTCCAAAGACGGTATGCAGAGAGGAAGACGATGAGAGAAGGCACATGAAGTACACTAGTCTTATGCAAGATTGCTGCACATTCTCTGATCCTTGGAACTCTCTAAAGATGACTTTCCTGTCTGGGAATTCCTGTTGATTCCTCAGAGACTGGCTTTGCTAGGCCTTCCAAACAGCAGCCTTTTCTCTAGGACCTCATCTTCCCATGAGACTATCCATGCTGAGTTCCAAATAGCACTCCTGGGCAGAAGCTGAAGTGCTCCTTGTCAGTTCTCAGTCTGTTTTGGCCCAAGGAATGGGAAACCCCAAGGAATGAGAACCTCTCACACATTTTGTGCTTGCCGTGAGTAGGGGAGCATTTATACCCCCAACAGCCTCTATTTTCTCTCTCCCCTGCCACCTCAGATCCTTAGCACAGCTGCTGGCCTTGAGGTTCCTCACAATGTGTCAGACACCAGTCTACTGAATGGTAACCTGTATAAGTTTCCATTAAGGTCTATGAACGGTCCTGTTGAGGATCTTTTTTTGTAGATTAAAAACTGAGAGGCAAAAATTCCAGTCCGTTTGGAATGGAATTGATAGATTGGCAGCAGCTCTCACCAAGAAATACCATCTGGAAATCCACTGTCAGCACTTTCATATTTTCAAAATGAGTGAATAATTTTAAGAGACCTGAAATAGTTTTGGTAATTTTTCATATGGTCAGGATGTTCCTCTGAAATTTCATACTTACCATGTCCTGGCACCTCAGGTGCAATTTCAGACATAAAGTCCTATCTCAGAGGTAGCCCAGGTTCATCTAGAATATTAGGAAAGATATCATGTGGGTCCTTTTATACCCAGTCGGGTGTCTGCACTGCTTCATGCTGCCACTTCTTGCTTTAAATCATCGTTGGCTATTGTTAGATGAATTTAATTTCTTATATCTTGCACTTCAGAACAAGGATCAGAAACAGTTGGCATTTCCATATTTACACTTAAATTCAAGTTAAAGTCAAGCTTATAAAAGTAAACGTTTGTTAAAATCATCCTGAACTCCTGTTGTTACTGTTTGAGTAACTTCCCTCCAGACATAAACTATGACTTGATCTTTAGATGTGATATATATACCTGTTAGAAATAAGAGGCCAGGAATAAAAGAACACAGACAAAATTCTTTACCACTTGAATTGACAATACTTCTACACTAATTAGTTAATGGAGTTAATCAATAGCTAAGTTAATATAATGAACTCTTTTAAATGAGCTATGAAAACCCCTGCATAAAATAATAAATATAAGGTAAATCATACTGAATGATGTGATATTTTCATGAGCCATGATATATTTGTTAATAGATATTTTCTATGAAGACTATGAAAATTCCTTCCAACAAAAGAATTTAAAAATCCCTCTTGAAATACAGAATTCTTATCTTGAAATATTTGTGAGAAATACTGGAAATGAAACAGTATGCTAAATTCACAAACACTATTATCAATATTAATTAGTTTCTACTATACATTCTAGTTTAAATATCCTTTTTGACTTCTGTTTCAGTTTGATATTTGGAATATTTATGCTATAAATTTGATATATAATTTAATTTGACTTATAGAAAACTTCTCCCAACTAATTTATCTACAATTAAATTATAGATATATTAAAATTATAATATATGAGTATCTGAATTTTAAGAACATAAAATTTAGTAGACACTTATGCATATTACCAAAGTGACATTCACTTTAGCACATGTTTCATAGCACATTTAAAAATATAATTTGATATGAAAATATATGCTCAGTATAGTCAGTTTTAAGGGAAATATCTTTTGATAACTTCATATAGTTGTATCAAATCTTTTGCTTTGTTGTTGCAAGCAACAATATATTCAAATATATAGTTATTGAGTAACATTATATGCATTATATGGCCAGGTACTATGCATGTAAATAAGATACACCACCCTTGTCTTTAAGCTTTTACTTCTGTTAGCTAGAGAAAAACTTTTAATGGGAAACAGTGAATTATGATTCCAGACAATAAATAATTAAAAAATATCCTTTCCAAAGTAAATTTAGTAGGGCTTTATAATTCAGAGAGCTCAGTAGATAGAGAGGAGTAAGATTCTATGGAATAACTGGAAAATAAGCTCATCTTTCATGATTTTCAAGGGTTAGGGGTGGAGAACATATTTCTGAACACATGCAAGCATGCACACGTCATGAACAAAATTACAAAGGTTTGAACACCCATATTATATTGTGGGGATAAAGAATATGGTATAAACAAAAAGAACAAATACTAGCATTAAATTGGAAGGAGGGGACTTGCCACACGGCTCAGTGGTAAAGAATCCACCTGCCAATGCAGGAGACCTGGGTTTGATCCCTGAGTCAGGAAGATCCCCTGGAAAAGGAAATGGGCACCCACTCCAGTATTCTTGCCTGGGAAATCCCATGGACAGAAAAGCCTGGTGGGCCACAGTCCGTGAAGTCACAAAAGAGTCGAATATGACAGCGACTAAACAATAAGCGACAAAAATTGGAAGGATGTTTTGGATCTGGACTCTATCAGATCTTCGGTGTCAGGATAAGAGATCTCAACTTTATCCTAAGGATAGGACTGTTGAAAGGACATGATAAGATGAAATTAACTCTATAGAACTTTAAAGGGGCTGAACCGTTGGAAATTTGTTAGGAGATTATTGCAATGGTGTAGGCTGAGGAGGTCAAAAGAACCCCAAACAGGATGTGGAGTGACTGTGAAGGAGAGTGGGTGGATTCCAGATACACTGAGATAGAAGCACCAATACAATAAGGTGAACCGGTTCATCAAGGGGACAGGGAGGAGGAGAAATCAAAGAATATGCAAAGATAGTCTGGGAGATGTTGTGATAGCAGAACATATTGATTTCTAATCCTATTTAGCAGTTGGCTTTCTCTTGAGAGAAATACTCTAAATTATTACTTTCATTTACATGGATTTAAAAATGCACAAACGTATTAAAGTTTATATTTCAATTATGAGGTTTACCATTAATGTGGAATTTTACATGCCAGTTATTTGTTGATGGAATCAAAGTTTTAAAGTTATCTTGAAGAAAGATCCCTTATTACTATTATCATTTTAGGTAAACTGGAACCTAATTATTTTTGAAAATTATGTATTATGTACCATTGCAAAAGTTAGATAATAAAATAGCTTAGTTTTATCAAGTTTCTTCCCTGGGAAATCCCACGGACAGAGGAGCCTGGTGGGCTACAGTACATGGGTCGCAAACAGTCTGACACTACTGAGCAACTAGCACTTCTACTTATCAAGTTTATGAGAACAATGAATTACCTTATAACATTACTTCTTATTTTATCTGCAAATCATGTTTTCTTTATGAAACAGTGAGAAAATTACATTTACTGAAAAATACAAATACCTCCAAACAAGCATCAGAATCAAATGATAGCATCTCTGATGGATAGCATCATCTCTTTCCTTAAGTTTCTGCCCTGAACTCCACATTCGTTGCTCCCCATTCTCCTGCACTGTTAACCCCTGGTGATGATTAAAATGTGTTTTGAGTCAACATCTTAGAACCTAAATCTTTGGTAATATCAGAAGCAGTCGCAGTAAAATAGTGGGGGACGCATTTGCTACAGTTTACCCACATGGTACTTTTTTGTAGTATCATCTGTAGTCCTCTGAATATTTGTAGGTCAGGCTTATAAGGCACAAGACAGAGGTCCCATCTTCCATCTTGCTCTGTGTTGCTATGTACATTTGTGCACTGCATCAATCTGCTGGTTGGATTTTATTTTTCTCAGTAGGAGGAGGATGTCTTTTCTCTTACCTGTTGCATTTTGTTCCTGATGTGTGATGTCAACCTTACTAGGTTTCTTTTTCTTTGTCTTTACCAGCATTCCCTTCTAGAATTTGTCTTTGCATGTACTTTGCCATGTTATGTTTCCCCATCAGCTTCCAAATTCTACATAAAAATCTTGTTTCTAAGGCTCTCTGAAGCATCATTACACATAGTGTAGCCCACAGATCAACAGCACGGGCATCACCTGGGAGCTTTTGAGAACAGCAAAATTTAAGTTGTGCCCCAGACCTGCTGAACTAGAATCTGTATTTTAATCAGGTCTCTAAAACAATAGCACATACATAATTAAGAAATCACTGCCCTAAAGGACCTTTCCCAGCTCCATGCCCTCTGAGATCTCATCTCTGTGTTCTCTCTGGCTGTTTAGTTGCATGAAATAATGTCCCCACTGATTGCTCTAACATCAGAGCCAAGTCCGCACCCACTTGCTAACAGCTGTTTGTGTCTACATGGATGCTCAGACTCAATGATCTTTCTGGCCTGTCCTCTCAGCTCTTTGGATTTGAGTATTCATCCTGCCAACTTGGTTGTGAATGTGAAGGAGAGGATTGTGGTTAGGACACAGCAGACTAGGTGCTTATCTGTCATTTTCCATTTTTACCTTTCAAATTCATCATCTACTACCCACAAATTGTATCTGCTTAATAATGACACTCTTACTTAACTACTGTTCTCCCAGCAACAGGGCTTGCTAAATGTAACTCTTTACTTTTCCCACCACAAGTTGGTTATTTTTTTTTTTTTAATATTATTTTATTAGTTGGAGGCCAATCACTTCACAACATTTCAGTGGGTTTTGTCATACATTGATATGAATCAGCCATAGAGTTACACGTATTCCCCATCCCGATCCCCCCTCCCACCTCCCTCTCCACCCGATTCCTCTGGGTCCTCCCAGTGCACCAGCCCTGAGCACTTGACTCATGCATCTCACCTGGGCTGGTGGTCCGTTTCACCATAGATAATATACATGCTGTTCTTTCAAAACATCCCAAGTTGGGTATTTTTGTGTTGTTACCTATTTTGATTGAGAGAAACAAGTCCCCATTGGTAGGATTGGGCACATTATTGTAGAAGAACCTCCGAAAAAGAGTAATCTATTCTGTACTGCTATAGATTATGAAAGGTATGCCACAACGTTGTTCCTAGTCCAGGTCACAATAATTTTTATTGTTGATTTGGTTGGAAAGTGGCTTGCTGAAGCTTTAGTGTAATCTGTACCAAATGCTTGTATATTTTGTAGTTTTCCATTGTGTTTTGGAATCCTTGGGATGGCCAAGTGACATGGAGTGATTTTTAAAAGGAGAAAGATAGACTGTACATTTCAGTAGACACTCATTACAGCATGGAAGTGGGCTCCTGTTTCAGTTCTTCCTTTCTGTCTTGAACTTGGTGGAGATCTTTTACACACCATAGAAGTACTGCCAAGAAGAAAATTAAGAGGCAGATGCTGTCTTTATATTCTTTTGTGGAGGGATGCTGCAAGTGAAAGTTAAAATAATTCAGAAAAGAAAATAAATACATGCTACAGTTCAGGAAGAATGAGAATAACGTATATAATGAGATACTCTTAAAGAATCATGCAATGTGTTGCTGACATACAGGTGGGTTGAGAGAGTTAAAAGCCTCTAAGAGAAACTGGTTATATACAAGAGGAATTCTGAACCTCCTGGTCAAGTAAGGATTCAGAAAGTACCTAACTACTGAGTCTGATTGCAGTGATCATAGGCCAATATAAAGATGTAAATGTGAAGGATAACCAGCACAGGTTGTACTCAATGATGTGTTTTCGTTTATTTTCAAAGGTAGTTGTATTGTTTCCCTAGGCTGACATAAAAATCTCTTGTAAATTCTATATTATGAGTAAATAGCATTTACTCAATATCAAAATCTTTGTAAAAAAGTGTTGCTGTTGCAAAAAAATTTGGTGTTGTTTTTAAGTATTGGGTTATTATAAAATATAATTAAACCAAGATTAAATTTACCATGAATTACATTTTAAATTAAACTATACTTTATATTAATGTTAGTTTAGGATATTTGATCTTGAAATTATGTTCTGTTACCTGTTTGCAAAGACGCAATTTAAAGCTTATCACTTTAAAATGAAATTCTTTTCTGCAGATGTATAAAGAATGTAAATTCAGGCATGTATAATGTTTAAAATTAAGAATTTATTTAAAATGATGTATTCTTCATATGTGACTAGCTTTTTCAAGGTTTTCATATCAGTTACCTTGATTCCTGGGCTGAAATTATCTCACCTACAATATCCTATGATGATAGTTCTACTCTGAGACCTCTGAGACCTGAGGGGACATTGTTTGTTGTTGCAGTTGTTGAGGAGAACTAATGTCATTTACTGGACAGGAGACGGAACATTAGACACTTTGTACTTCACAGGACAGTCCCTACAATGAAGAACTGTCCAGAATACTGCATGATCTTTAAATGCCCATCCTGGTATCCATTTAAGAAGCTGAAAATCTTGCTGATTTGAGTCTCATTTTATATATGGCGATGAGTCACAATTTATATATTAAAACAAAGTCCATCTGCATAGTTTAATTTGTGTAACCTTTTTTAAGCATACAAAAACACATAGATAAGAGTAATCAAAACAATAAACTTTCAGTGGTTGTAATTTGGTTTGGAATTTTACCAAGATTTAGCTCACCATCTTGGAAAGTCTGATCAATCTTCAACAATGATCTTTGTTAAATCACTGATGAAATAACCTATATTTTGTAGCTATGTGTTTCTAACAGTTCTTAAAGGAGCAAACATCTAATTACTTCATTATATTAGCTAGTATAGTTGTTTTCAAGGGTTTAACATAATGAAACAAACATACACAGGCATACACACATACATATTTATTCCATCAATTTCTACTTTCCCTTCACTTATTCTTTACATTATAATTAAGGCATTGAGTTTATATTTAAAAGTTATTTATAGGCAAGTTTATCTATGAATTTTCATTCAGAAGAATAATGGGAGCATTACAATGTATTTGTTATTTAAAAAAAAAAAAAGGATATGTTGGGTCTGATTGTAATAAGGACCATTGTCCCATGAACATGTTATCTGAGGTTGATTTGTGTCTCCCAGCAGGACACTTGTATTATGGCCAATTGTTCAGCAAAAGTTCACTTTAGTAGAAAGACAAATGATGTTAGAGACACAGAAAGCAGGTGGGGTAGTTTGTGTGAAACCTGAACTTTTTGTTCTAAGGCATCCTTACTTGCTGTGTGATTTGGGATGAGTCAATACATTTCTCTGGGCCGGAATTTTTCTATTAAAGTGCTGGAATTCATAAACTCTAAAATGCCTAAGACATCATGTTATTGTTGGTAAACATAGTTTCATGATGTAGAATCTACACACAGAAACACGAATATTTCATTTGCAATAGTCTTAGTATTTTATACCTCTTCTTTGGTCTTTCTTATAGTTAAATTTGAACCTATTAAGTAACATGAAATTAACTTTTCCATAAATATATTTTATATTTTATTTTGAGGAATATATTAGCGACATAATAAACATTTTTAATCATTGCAAATTCTTTCTTGGCACAACCAATAGCATGGGTTTTCCTTTTTATTACACATATAAACACCCAGTGACACACATATATGATGGGAACAAAGCCATGTGTAGACACATATATAGGTTTACCTCTGATATTTAGAAGGGTATGTGGAGCTGTATGTTTTAATGGTTGATTTTCTTAAAGCCCAGACAAGATTTTCTGAGTGGAATATACATGGTAATACATGAGATAATTACTTGTCCCCAGGTCATATAAAGAGTTGGTTAGAAAAGAGCACATTCATCTTTATCTTTGAGGTTAGCCAGCATTCTCTCTCTCAATTCCCATTTCCTTTCTCCCTCACCCACATGCACCTTGCTACCTTTTTTCTTTAAATTATCAAGAGGAGGCCACAGATGAGGCATACTTCACTGCAGGTGATGATATGAAACTGACAAGTAGTTTATAAACTAGCCCTACCCTATTGCTTGGAGAAGCTTTATAACTGATTGTTTTAATACCAGAGTGACCCCGAAGGGGGTCAAGTAAATAAATATGCAAGCCTCACCAGTTCAAAATAATAAAATTCCAATGTGTGCAAGCCTGCTTGTTGAACATATGTTTGAGGCACGGCTAAGCCATCTGGCTCAGTGTCAAGCATTTACACCAACTGCAGTCTTACAGTACCTGACAGCAGAAAAGCTTTATTCCCCTGGTGTTTGGGCACAAATGGAGAAATATTATTGAAATGATTATCTGCATCAAGACTCAGATTTGCTTTGACATTTAGCTGGCTCTGTTTAATCCAAAGGGTTGTCTGAATGAATAAAGAGAAGGGTTCCTCCAGAAGATGCTGCGAGCAGCCAGGGAAAGCCAAATGATTAATGAGACTGAAAGGCAGGGTGGACCTGCCCACCTCCACCCAGACCTCAGTGCCAAGAACTGAATATGAAATTAGTCTCAAGCTTTCTGTGGCTTGTCAGGAAGATTCTTCCTCCCTCACATAGGCTCTCGTTTTGGGCCTCTGGAAACAAAAGGAACTGATGCATTACCCAATATGGAAGAAATAGAGAGGCTGGGAGAGAGCTTCTTGTTATAATCATTCCACATTCAAACTCTTTTTACTTCCAACAGCTCTACCAAGGGCATTTAGATAGTATGTTAAGAACAGAGTTTCTTTTAAGGACCAGAAAGCTACTGTTTGTGGAATTGTTTCTGTTTTGGCAGCTGAGTTCTACAAGCTTTGGTCCTTATATCAAGATAAATTCATTTGGCTTAGAATTTCACGTTCCATCGGTTATTCTCTGCTGTCATTCATTTTTAAATGCTCTGATAAGCTGAGTTTCTTGAAAAACGAGGTACAGGGCTAGTTTCAGTATTCACCAATGCTAATAAAATTCAAAGATTTAGCCAAAAAGAGACACATTGATCAGCGTCAAGGGATATCAACAAGAAAATGTAATAATAATGACAATAATAGAACAAATACATTTACTTGGAAATCTTTATCAAAGAGTTATATGATCACATCTGTTTTATCTGATTTTCAGTCAGACTGTACCTTTTGGAGGGAGGATTTTAGTAGTGATTGTTGATTTAGATTTGAAATTACTTTGGTGATTTGGATTTAATAAGAATGTTAGACATTATTTCCTCCTCACTCTTATTTTTAATTAACTTTTTATAGAGATATGAATGAATTCTAATGAACACAATTGGCAGGTAATTGATTTGTTTCAGAGCACAGTGAGTGATCAGTATGCTAGCAGCATTGTGATGCACTATTCAGGGATGTCAAACAGTTTTGGGGTTAATTTTCTGGCAAAGGTTAGTTGGGGAAACTGCTTAAAATATGTACTATTTTTGATTTTCAAATAAGGGCCTATTTTTTAAAAAAATTCAATGAATTAAAATATATCTATTGTGTTGAGTTTATAGTGTCTTTATCACATTGCCACTGGGGAGTTGTTTTGTGTATTCTGTGTATATTAACAGAATACTTTTACATGCGTTATGCACATAAGAATATTAAAGACAATTTTAAGAAGATAAAGCATTCTTACTACAAGAATGAGCTCCTCTGTTTAAAAATTTATTTTTAAAAGTTGCCTCAAAATCAAGAGTGGTCAAAACAAATCCTAAAAGCACCCATCTAATGAAAAATAAAGCATAACTCCAAGAGGTTACTGTTTTGCTATGGATCTCACTTTAAAGGTTTTGCTTAAATAAATCCCAGTGAAATGACATTCTTTTATAGTGTTAAGAACAATGAGCGGGTGAGAAAATATATTATGACATAGTTAAACACAGGGCTATAATTTCTAAACTGCATAAATTACATGTTTTCCCCTATTATGATACAGTCAAACTGAACATTTTTGAAAGAAAATGACCAACGTATGATTAATTGCAAGCTCACAGATTTTGCAGCTTCAAGAGTAAATCAACTGCTAAGAAGTGCTAACTTGCTAAAATATAAACTAATTTTAGTCTCTAGATATTAAAATATAATCCATCTTCTTCCTGCAATGGGAAAGCTAATTAGAAATTGTGACTGGCAGAAGGAGGAGAACCTAGAGAGGACCAGGATTAAGTTCATTCGCTTAAAAACCTGAGTCCGGAAAAAGTGGCCAGATTTCTTATTCTTTACATTTCACATATTCAAGTTTCCTAAAGCCAGCTTATGGTAATGGCCATTGCCCAAATGTGCAAGTGACAAAAGGGAGAGGTTATGAAATGAACACATTTGATTAACTTCAGTTCAGTTCAGTCCAGTTCAGTCACTTAGTCATGTTCGATTCTTTGGGACCCCGTGGACTGCAGCACGCCAGGATTCCCTGTCCATCACCAACTCCCAGAGCTTATTCAAACTCATGTCCATTGAGTTGGTGGTGCCATCCAACTGTCTCATCCTCTGTCATCTCCCTTCTCCTCTTGCCTTCCATATTTCCCTGCATTAGGGCCTTTTCCAATCAGTCACTTCACATCAGGTGGCCAAAGTATTTGACCTTCACCTTTAGCATCAGTCCTTCCAATGAGTATTCAGGTCTTATTTCCTGGAGGATTGACTGAGTTTGATCTCCTTGCTGTCCAAGGGACTCTCAAGAGTCTTCTCCAATCCCGCGGTTCAAAAGCATCAATTCTTTGGCACTCAGTTTTCATTATGGTCCAACTCTCACATCCATATGTGACTGCTGGAAAAACCATAGCTTTGATTAAATGGACCTTTGTCAGCAAAATAATGTCTCTGCTTTTTAACATGTTGTCTAGTTTGGTCATAGCTTTTCTTCCAAGGAGCAAGCATCTTTTATTTTCATGGCTTCAGTCACCATCTGCAGTGATTTTGGAGCCAAAGAAAATAAACTCTGTCACTGTTTCCATTGTTTCCCCATCTATTTGCCATTCAGTGATGGGACTGGATGCCATGATCCTGTTTTTTTGGATGTTGAGTTTTAAGCCAACTCTTTCACTCTCCTCTTTCACTTTCATCAAGAGACTCTTTAGTTCTTCTATACTTTCTGCCATAAGGGTGGTGTCATCTGCATATCTCAGGTTATTGATATTTCTCCTGGCAATCTTGATTCCTGCTTGTGCTTCATCCAGTCTGGCATTTCACATAATGTACTCTGAATATAAGTTAAGTAATCAGGGTGACAGTATACAGCCTTGACATACTCCTTTCTCAATTTGGAACCAGTCTGTTGTCTCATGTCCGGTTCTAACTGTTGCTTCTTGACCTGCATACAGATTTCTCAGGAGGCAGGTAAAGTGGTCTTAGAATGCTACAAATATAATGCAGAAATACAGAAATATGGTCCATGGATTCCATCTGTACACTTCTTCTCAAAAGACCTGTTTGTTTGTGTGTAATACATTGAGTAGCTCGGCTTTGGAAAGGCCACCAAGTAAGTGACATCTGTATTCTGAATCTTTATATTCCAAGAAATGTTCCAAACTATGAGTTAGTCTTGATTTCAAGTTAGTTTTACCTGTGCTCTGATGGCTCTCCCATTAGAGATTAAAGTGAAAATAATGAGGTTGGAAATGCATGATGAATAAATAGACTTTCTATCCTACTCACAAATTTAGAATACTTGCTGACAATTTTAGATTTGCTATTTTATATAGCTGATGTCTTATTTCAAAAAATTTTTATTATGACATATTTTTTAAAAGTGTACGTACCCTGTTAAAACTTTCTGCAGTGTATCTGTGAGATTTTTTGATTAAGTAAATGATGAATGTAGCAGATATGCAAGAACATTCCCTACCAATATTATGATTTAGTATGAATAAGAGAGTGAATTAGAACTGCATAATTTCAAGGAGCTCTTCTCATAATAATAATCCATTTTCTGTATTTACTATTAAAGGAATAGATCCAGGCAAACATTTTATAATAGAACTAGAAGACCAGCAAATGTGGAGCTGACTATAAGCACTTGAAAATATCAAATTATGATGAGAATTATCCAGTGGATATTTTTATGTACATTTGGGGGATAGATGTACTTAACTGACGTTGAGATTAGTTGCGATATAGTTTTTAAAGAATAACATTGGTTTCCCCAATGAATTTTATTTAAATTCAGTAAAATTTATAAGACAATTAATTTCCAAAGTTTAGTTATAACAAAAACTACACACATTCCTTTTTCTGCCCATAATGACTACTGATTTTAACCAGCCAGGATTCCAAACTCTAAGGCAATGTTTATAGTGAATATAGTAATAATTGTGAGAGGCATTATTATGTCATAATTAAAAACCAGAAAGTCAGGGTTGTTATGCTGGTTCTACCACTTCACAACTGTGAAATATTGCAAAAATTATTTAAAATATCTACCTTTGTTTTCTCATTTACACAATAAGGATAACAATAGTACCCATCCCAGAGAACTATTATGAGAATTAGAAGTACTAATATATGTAAAATAATTGCACTGGTGTATGAAGGCTATGGTTTTTCCAGTAGTCATGCATGGATGTGAGAGTTGAAAGCTGAGCACCGAAGAATTGATGCTTTTGGAACTGTGGTGTTGGAGAAGACTCTTGAGAGTCCCTTGGACTGCAAGAAGATCCAACCAGTCTATCCTAAAGGAGATCAGTCCTGGGTGTTCATTGGAAGGACAGATATTGAAGCGGAAACTCCAATACTTTGGCCAACTCATGCAAAGAGTTGACTCATTGAAAAAGACCCTGATGCTGGGAGGGATTGGGGGTAGGAGGAGAAGGGGATGACAAAGGATGAGATGGCTGGATGGCATCACCAACTCGAGGGACATGGGTTTGGGTGGACTCCAGGAGTTGGTGATGGACAGGGAGGCCTGGTGTGCTGTGATTTATGGGGTTGCAAAGAGTCAGACAAGACTGAGTGACTGAACTGAACTGAACTGATGGCACATAGTAAATGTTTAATAAATAGCAATGCACATACACATCCCAAACATTATATGTTATACCTAATGTGTAGTACACAGGCCTACAGAAACAACTGTTCCATCTTTCCAATACAGTTATTTATCTTAGAGTCACCGTGAGTTTATAAGAGACACAAAAGAGCTGGAAAGGTGAGATGAGAACAAAGATGCATCTGAGCACTTGCCTTCTTATAGAATCACACTCGCATCTTAGGATAAGAGCTCAGAGAGATGACAAGTTTGGTTATGCAGAGAACAGTTTACAATATTCCCACCTTTAAGTTCACACTTAAGTCATTACTACAGGATTTCAGTCAGAGGTTTATGTTTCAGCACAATGAACTGTGTTATTTTTAAAGCACCTAGCACCTTTTCATCAATTATGTAAAGGGTAATTTAGTCATTTTCTAAGAATGCTTGCCATTTCAAATGCCTATTTTGTACTAAACACCTTATTTCAATTATTGCTATTCATTACAATCCAAAATGTTTAGTGCTGTTATTATTCCTCTTTTAAATATGTAGAAACATTTTCAGATAAAATATTTAATGTGCTCTAGGTCAAACACTTAATAATGAGCCTAGGATTTAAAAGCAGATTTATTGAAATTTAAAGTCAAATTTATTTGTACAACATTATATACAAATATGTGGCACTAGTAGTAAAGAATCTGCCTGCCAATACAGGAGATATCAGAAATGTGGGTTCAGTTTCTAGGTCGGAAAGATCCCCTGGAGGAGGGCATGGCAACCCATTCCAGTATTCTTGCCTGGAGAATCCCCATGGACAGAGGAGTCTGGCAAGCTACAGTTCATAGTGTTGAAAAGAGTTGGACATGACTGAAGTGACTTGCCATGCATGCATGTACAAAAAGAGATAAGAAATAAAGACTTTAAATCTGACCATGCTCCTAAAAAATTAACTTTCTCTTTAGCAACCTGTAAGATGTGTGAAAAGTGGAAACTTTTAACTCTGTATTCTCAGCCATTTGCCCACATCAAGAATCTGAAAATACTGAGTAAAGATAGTAGCAGATGTCATCTCATTTTTCTAAGGTTCTAGTTTTTCATATTAGTTTCTCATTTTCATTACTTCAGCAGTTCATCAGTACTCTTAAACCAATGATTTCTGAATTGTATCAAGTTTTCCTAATCATCCTTTGTAGCTGCACATTTCTGTTGCATATTTAAACCTATCCAGGAGCAAGTGTTCCCTCTGCAATTTTTTAACTTATGTGAAAAAATTAAAATATTTTCCTTGTGTATTATTGGAGTCCATATATAATGGAAAGAAAGGAGAGGCAGAAGCAATGTTTGGAGAAATAATGCTAAGAATTTTCCCAAACTGACAAAACATATCCATCTACAGATTCAAAAAATTCCATAAGCCTAAGGCATGAAAAATACAAGCAAAAACTCACCTAGAAACATAGAGTAAGATCATTTAAAATGAAATAGAAAAAGAGAATATTAAGAACAGCCAGAGAAGAAAAAACATATATTACCTGTAACAGAATGGAAATAAAATGGACAGCTGACTTATCAACAGAAATGATGAAAACAAAAGGAAATGGAATGACATCACAAAATGCTGAGCAAAAATAACTGTCAACCTAGAAGCATATATCTAGCAAAAATATTAAAATTGCACCAAGAAATGGAGACCAACCAAAAAGGTAAATATGTCAGTAAATATAAGTAGATATTGACTAAAAATAACAATTTAAAAACAATGTATGGACATAACAATGTGTGAAAAAAATAATAGTGTGTCTGAGAATTTTAACTATATGCAGAGTTAAATGCAAGACAATAAGAACATAAAATTGAGAAAATTAAATGTAGTTAAAGTGTTCTAGAATTTTAGCATTACCGTGAAAGTGATAAAATCATTTTGTAAGATTAAAACTAAAAATTTGTTATTGTTAATTTGTATAAGACTTCAATAAATCTAAAATACATGTTACAATCTCAGCTAACCACTAAAACATTATTAAAAATCTGAAGTTCCAAGTGGAAATATAATAATAAGCAGTTTTATTACTACCAAAAGAGTAACAAATAGCAGGATAAAACATGTTCATTATAAAGCAAATAGATAGTAAATATAAAGCTAGATGTATCATTATGTACTGTAAATCTAAATGAACTAAATAAAACAATATAAAAGACTGCAATTGTGAGATGGGATAAAATGTAGCAGGAAAAAAAAGCAGAAACAAGGTTGGGAAAATGCTAAACAAAAGCAAAAATAGAAAACAAGAAAGAAGAATGTGCTTCAGCAAGGCAGAGAGATGTGAGTAGCAGAATTATATAATTGCATAAGTAGTAAAAGGAGTGAGAAGAAAGACTCACTCGGAGTGGTGAAACTTAAGCAGAAAGCAAAAGTGCAATGAGAGAAGGAGAAAAAATTATTATATGAAGAAAAAAATGAATTAAAGCAACATTATAGTCTATGGAAAGCCCACAAAGATTTATTAATGCCTGAATAACTGACTAGCTTTTAAGCTCATTTTTGTTTCCATCAGTGTTATTATTGACATTCATAATAATAACCAGCATAACCTCAGATATGCAGATGATACCACCCTTATGGCAGAAAGTGAAGAAGAACTAAAGAGCCTCTTGATGAAAGTGAAAGAGGAGAGTGAAAAAGTTGGCTTAAAGCTCAACATTCAGAAAACTAAGATCATGGCATCCAGTCCCATCACTTCATGACAAATATATAGGGAAACAGTGGAAACAGTGGCTGACTTTATTTCTGGAGGGCTCCAAAATCATTGCAGATGATGATTGCAGCCATGAAATTAAAAGATGCTTACTCCTTGGAAGGAAAGTTATGACCAACCTAGACAGCATATTAAAAAGCAGAGACATAACTTTGTCAACAAAGGTCCATCTAGTCACGGCTATGGTTTTTCCATGGTCATGTATGGATATGAGAGGTGAACTATAAAGAAAGTTGGGCACTGAAGAACTGATGCTTTTGAACTGTGTTATTGGAGAAGACTTTTGAGAGTCCCTTTGACTGAAAGGAGATCCAACCAGTCCATCCTAAAGGAGATCAGTCCTGGGTTTTTATTGGAAGGACTGATGTTGAAGCTGAAACTCCAATACTTTGGCCACCTGATGCAAAGAGCTGTCTCATTTGATAAGACCCTGATGCTGGGAAAGCTTGAGGGCAGGAGAAGGGGATGACAGAGGATGAGATGGCTGGATGGCATCACCGACTCAAAGGACATGAGTTTGGGTGAACTCTGGGAGTTGGTGATGGACAGTGAGGCCTGGCATGCTGTGGTTCATGGGGTCGCTAAGAGTCAGACACGACTGAGAGACTGAACTGAACTGAACTGAATTATGTTCAGTGTACCCTATTTTCAGAGATTAAGAAATGTGTGATGCATTTTGGAAAATTTCCCATCCAAATAATTTAAAGAAGCATGTTGCAAAAAGTGATGCCTTTACATTAGCTGGAAATTCAGGACACTCTTCCTCACTACTCTTAATACTAACTCCCTTCTCTGACTTTGGAGAATAGAGCATGAACTTGATGACATGGGAAACTAAGTCGGGAGTATAAAAAGCATTTAAAAATCAGTTGATAAAAGAATGTATGAAATATCTTAATATATATAAAAAATGTATCTAGATTAGTGCTTCTCAAAATTTGAAAGATGCATTAATTACCTGATCTTTTTTGTTGAAATGCTGATTCTTTTTTGAAAAATGCATTTTGTTGAAAAGTATAGTTGCTTTACAATGTTGTGTTAGGTTTTGGTGTACAGAAAAGTGATTCAGGTATATGCATAGATAATAGTTTGTACTGTTAATCCGAAACTCCCAATTCCTCCCCACCTCCCTCACCTCTTGGCAATCTCATCTGTCCTGTGTGTCTGCGAGTCTCTGCTGTTTTGTAGGTAGTTCATGTGTGTTGTATTTTACATGTAAGTGTTGTTGTTGCTGTTTTGTCACTAAGTTGTGTCAGACTCTTTGTGGCCCCATGAACTGTAAGAATACTGGAGTGGGATGCCATTCCCTTCTCTAGGGGATCTTCCCAACTCAAGGATCAAACCTGCATCTCCTGCTTTAGTAGGTGGGTTTTATTTTTACCACTGAGCCACTGTGGAAACCACATATAAGTGATATCATATGGTATATGTTTTTGCCTTTTTGACTTACTTCACTTAGTGTGTTAATATCTAGGTCCATCCCTGTTGCTGCGGATGGCATTGTTTCTTTCCTTTTTCATGGCTGAGCAATATTCCATATGTACCAAATCTTCTTTATCTATTCCTCTGTCAATGGACATTTATGTTGCTTACATATCCTGGCTATTGTAAATAGTGCTATAGTGAACATTAAGGTACATGTGTCTTTTCAAATTATAGCTTTCTCCATAATATATGCCCAGGAGTGGGATTGCTGGATCATATGATAACTCTATTTTTTGTTTTTTAAGGAACCTCCATACTGTTTCCATAGTAGCTGTACCCATTTACATTTCTGCCAACAGTGTAGGAGGATTTCTTTTTCTTCACACTCTCTTCAGCATATGCTATTTGTAAACTTTTTAATGATGGTCATTTGATTAGTGAGGTAGTGCCTCACTGTAGTTTTGATTGAAAATGCAGATTCTCATTCAGAAGGTCTGTTTTGGAGCCTGAGATTCTGCTTTTGTTACAAGTTGCCAAGTGATGGGAACACTCCAGTCCATGGATCATACTTGAAGTAGCTAGGGCCTGAAGAACATAAGACAAAAAGTCTTGAGGATAATAATTAAAGGTCAGTAATAAAAATAGTTCATTTATTTTATGACCATTGACTCCATGGCTCAAAACTGTTTAGTCACAAGTTGTTCAATAGACCCTAAAAGAAAAGAAAGAAAGGAAAAAAAAAAAAAACCACCAAAATAGAAAGGTCACTCAGGAGATTTTAGGAAACTTATAAAAATGTAACCGGCCGTACCTAATTGTTTTCACCAAAGTAAAGTTTAAAGGGTTTGTAGTTATTTATTTATTTCCACAAGTAGCAAAAGAGATTGCACCTGTAAATGCATATCTTCTCACTGGGTCTCCGTACTATGAAATTCAACTTGGGGAAACAAAGCTTCCTTAGAAAAACACAGAGAGGGGAGCTGTAGTCATTTTTGATTATGACTTCTAAAATATACTTCCCATAAAATTTCATATAAAATTAAAATCCAGGGTTATATAAAACTGCCAATCAAAACATTGGCAAATGAGAAATGCACACAGTAAACATTTGGGAAAATAACATAGCAGTTTTCTCCCTTTATTAAATTTTGACTGAACAAATGGTAAGTGCTTTGGTGTCAGGGAAGCTGCAAGAATGAAAGGCAATGAGGTTGGAAGCAGTGTGTTGTAAAGATTAAGATAACTATATCAATTATCTCACCCACATAGTCCTCTCACGCTATAAAATCCCCGTTCTCTGAAAAGTATTTAATCAGTAGTCTTGAATCTGAGAATTTCTGGGAATTCTTCATGTTGTGTGCAACTTTTGAGATCTGCATATAGTGTGAAGAAATCAAGAATAACAAAATATAAATGAGTTTTTCTAAGTATTACTAGCAACAGAAATAAAGTATACTTAGATATCTTTAAAAGAATGTGATTCTAATTGAAAACCCTTTTTTATCTGGGGTTTAAACAGGTGTTGTTTAAAACCAACAATCACCTTTCTATTTAACCCCATAGCTAGAGCAATGAGAGGAGGACTACATGGAAAATATTAAAGTAAACAACATGAGAATTTAGAAGAAAGATACTTGAATTTGCTTCATCATAAGTGCTGAAATCTGATTAGGTCAAAAATAGTGACATAATCTTCAAATAATTTTCTGAAGTCATTTACGTAGAGGCAAAGATGAAATAAGAAATAATTTAACACAATGAGGGAAAGAAAGGTTGATTAAAATCCTGAAGGGGTTCACAAAATAAAATTTATTTTATAAAAAAGAAGGAAAGGAACAAAGCTGTTCTAGTACAGTAATGTGAGAACCAGATGAAAAAGTACTTTTTACTTAATAATTTTGAATATGAAATATTCTAATAAGATGATTTCCAAGTGTATATTTACATTTTGCACAGCTTTATTGGTTGACTAAAATAAGATTCAAAATATCACCATTATCATCCTTCACAATTATTTATTGAATATAACTATATAACAGACGATTTTTCTAGATTCTGATAACGAAAGAAGATAAAGTATGGTCAGGCACTTTAAGTTAGTTCAGTCTATTGGGACCCAGAAATGTCATTTGATTCATTCATGAATTTATTCCTTTATTGAATTTATATCAGCTCAATGAGCATTAATTTGGCACAAAAGGCCACTGGAGAGAAAAGGATGACTGAAATAGACCTTTTGGCTTCAAGGAGCTTATATTTCAATAGGAGAAATAAGTCGTGTGCCTGAATGGGTACAATGTACAAGACATCGAATGATGAGTTACACCTCTACTAGGTGCAGAGTCAAGTACAGATATCGACACAATATGGGCTCCTAAAAATTTATTGAAAGAATATTGAAAACATTCTTAAAGAGACAGACAGATGATGTGTTATTTGCAGTTAAGGCTAGGATCATGACTTCTGGATGATAAGAACAAGGAATGCTTTCTGAAAGAACTGACTTGAGAGTTGAGTAGGAAAAAGTTAATAGGATTTGAACAGAGTAACACAGGGAAGGACCATTTGGAAAAGAGAAGAGCAAGACAGTGAGGCAGGGAATTAAGGACGACACATGGGAAATAAAGGGGCCATGGTTTGGCTTGACTATAAAAATGAATATAAGATTTCAGTGCAGGTGGCTTGTGAGTTCATACACAAAAAATATATAAACCAGCATGCTCTCCAACACACACCCTTCTAAACATCAAATAATAATAGATCAAATATTTCAAAAAAGGAACAGTCACATGCATGGACAAGATGAACATCTCTGTGATCAGAAACAGAAATGTAATCAGTAAGTGAGGACGTGGCTTATGGACAGGAGTCTCTACAAATCCAGCTCTTGTGATCTAATTGGGATTATCCCATGTAAGGCGGGAGATGAGAGCAAGTATCACTGCTTGGTGACTGACAGAAGTGACACAGCTGCCCAGGTCTGTGACTGATCCTGTCAATCAGGCTATTCTCAGGACTAGAGTTCTGAGGGGTCATGCTAGAGTGAGCTCGCAATTGGAGACTGTCAAAAAGATATCATAGCACCTAAGGTTGAACACCCCACTCTAGTACTCTTGCCTGGAAAATCCCATGGACGGAGGAGCCTGGTAGGCTGCAGTCCATGGGGTCGGGAAGAGTCAGACATGCCTGAGCGACTTCACTTTCACATTTCACTTTTATGCACTGGAGAAGGAAATGGCAGCCCACTCCAGTGTTCTTGCCTGGAGAATCCCAGGGATGGGGTCGCACAGAGTCGGACACGACTGAAGTGACTTAGCAGTAGCAGCAAAGTTGAACAGCCCAGTGGTATATTTCCTACTTGCTTCGGAAATACAAAAGTACTTTGATCATTGGAACAGATTTGGGAACAGTTATATATAGGTCCTAGTTAGCATTTCCTAGACCTCAGAACTGAAGCCCAGATACCAACCTTGTTGAATATAATATAATCTACCATAGTAATAGGGGCTTCGCAGGTGGCACTAGTGGTAAAGAACTCACCAGAAAATGCAGGAGACATAAAAGACTGGGGTTCGATCCCTGGGTAGGGAAGATCCCCTGGAGGAGGGCATGACAACCCACTCCAGTGGATCCCACGAGGCTACAGTTCATAGGGTCTCAAAGAGTGGGACACAACTGAAGCGACTTAGCTGGCACCATAGTAATTAATCAGATTCTACAATCTTCCTAAAGGAGGAAATGTCCTATAGGTCAAAACAGATAGTACTGAGGATATAGAGGGTGTATAAATAGAGGAAAGGTTTTTAGGAAGCATTGCTTGGACAATGGTCTGAAAATGGCAGTGGGTAGGTGGCAAAACACATGACACTCCTCTTTATGATCTCCTAATTAGGGGGACAAGAAATAATAACTTCTTTCAGAGCAGATTTAAAGAGAACTTGTGTACACAATGAACAGCTGTTGCATACAGCTGTGTGAATCTAAGTCTATGGAAAATGGACCTTAGAGATTTCAAAGCTGAAAAGAATCATCCATCCAGAAAGTTATCAGCAGTCTCCATCTTTGAACAAGAATTCCCTTTATCTGGTAAAGTTGATAATCCCTTTAAATAGGCAGATGTGGGACAAGTGTATATTCTCAGAGCTAAGAATCTTAGATCCTGCCATGTGGAAGCTATAGGGAGCTGGCTCTGTTAAGCGCTCTGAGACAAAATGTGGGGTGTAGGTTATGAGTAGTCATTTCCCTTCCTCTCTCCCTTCTTTCCTTTCTTCCTTCCTCCCCTAACTCCTCTTTGTTTCCCTCCTTCTCTTTCTACCATTCTTCCTATTTCTCTTTTCCTCTTTCCCTCCATCCCTCTTTTCTTTTCATTTTTTGTCTTTTTTTTTAACCACTTATCAGGACCATTTCATGTACACAAACAGAAGCATAACAAAATGTCATTCCACTGCACCTGTCACTCAGGTTTACCATTTTCCTCACCGCCACTCTTGTTTCATCTCTATGCTAGCCAAGCCCTCTACTCCCAAACAGGAGAAACCCCAGACATAATGTTATTGCATCCTCAGTAGTTCACTAGAATTGCCATTTCTAGTATTTTTGCTCTCCTTTTCCTCAAGCCTTTAGTGGAATCTTGTCAAAAGTAATCCTTTAGTTAAATCTTGTCAAATAGTAATTCCTGTGGCTACTGTGTTAGGAAAGATTATGAAACAGCTGTCTGTGTTCAGAAAGGTAGCTAAGGGATGATGTATCTTTTTAAGGCAGGGTTTTTAATACAATTATGTGAAAGAGAAATCTGTGCATACTATAGAGAGAATCTCAGTAGGGAAGGGCAATGTCAAAAAAGTAAGCAGTGTGAAGTCATGAGGGGAAAGCTAGAACCTGGGCCCATGAGAGACAGCCTTCTTGGACAATACTTTTCAAACTATAGCCTGCTGTGTATTCTTGGGGAGTAAAATCAGCTTCTTAGGTGATACTACCATTCAAAAATGAAATAGAATAGACTAGATTAAAATGGACTAGACTAGATTAGAATAGAAAATATCAGAATGAACAGTGTGTATTAACATAAGTATGGTTTCTGTAAACTTTCACATAGGTTTACTGGGTCATGTTAAACTATGTATTTGTGACTGGTAATTATGGCCATAGATGTTGAAAAAGCAGTATTCTGGGAACTCTTAAAACTAGCTCAGGGACACTTTGAGGGGAATGGAGTTTACGGCTGTCAGGCCTATAGAGACCTGTACAGCTGGTTCCGTGAATATAAAGACTATCTATTTTGGTTACTAATATATGCCCAACACCTTGAAAAGTGTCTGACATGGGGTGGATTCTCAAGAAATATTTGCTTGATAAATGAATAGAACAAATACATGTACTTCTGGTTAACAGATGGCTTTCCTTCATGTCGTGATTCAGGCTCTTTCCATCCTGCGACTCCATCGTTCCCTGGAGCTTCGTCATCTGTATCTGGCTAGTGGTAAGGAGGGAGGCAGGATCTAGTCTTGTGACTACATCAAAGAGCAAGGGAGCCTGGAAAAAGTGTATGGTATAGTCGTGTGTCCAGAAAAAGAATGAACTGGATGTGGTGGAAAATGGCATGGTTCTATAAAGTAGTATTGATACATCATCATGTGTGCATGCTGTCGTGTCTGACTCTTTGCGAGCCCATGTACTAGAGCCTGCCTGACTCCTCTATCCATGGAATTTTCCAGGCAAGATACTAGAGTGTGTTGCCATTTCCTTCTCCAGGGGATCTTCTCGATCCAGGGGTCAAACCCACGTCTCCTGCATTGGTGGGTGGATTCTTTACCACTGAACCACCTGGGAAGCCCAGTATTGATATTAATACACAACAGGGATCAAATACATAGTATAGTGGACATTTTCTGCTCCAGTGAAACTGGGAGTGGTATCTGAGAGGTTAGTTGAAAAAAATGAGTTAAAGAGAAAAAATTTTAAAAAGAAAACACAAAAATATTAAATACTTATTTTAACTTAAAATGTAAATGTAAGTTTGTTTGCCTTATCTTCAATGCACTATTTAGACTTTTAGTATAAATCTGATTGGATCTGCATTGTCTTCTTTAAAAAAATCACACCCATAAGGCAAATAATTTTTAGGTTTTTTTTTTTTAATTGAAGTGAGAACTTATAAGTCAGACTGCATCCAAAATTCTTTTCGAGCTGTTTTTTTCATTCACATTCACATAGTATTTTTGTAAACAACTGAATGATTCTTTCCAATATCTGCAGAATGTTTTAATAGAACTAGCTCTCTTTCTGTGCTCATATTTCCCTAGTTTACCATATGAAATTATATCTTTATAATAACACTATATGGGTTTCTCAGGTGATGTAGTGGTAAAGAATCTGCCTGCTAATGCCAGAGATGCAGGAGACCCAGGTTCCATCCCTGGCTTGGAAAGATCACCTGGAGGAGGAAAGGGCAAACCATGGCTACAGTCCATGGGGTCGCAAAAGAGTTGGACACAAGTTAGTGACTGCACATGCAGGCACAATAACACCATACGCTGAAAATTAATGGATTTGAAGATAAATATAACATTCTTAGTGGGCATTCGCTCAACTGTTGTGTGCATCCCAGCTGGTAGCCTATTAGCATAAGCATTCACCATGTTGTGGGCAAAAGTCACTGGTTCTCACAGAAGGAATGGAGAGCCAACGGTTAATAAGGTGAGTTGACTGTTATTTTTATTTTGCCCTTCATCTCTAGGCTAAGAATTGTATATGCAAGAATTCTTACAGTACCTCAAAACTCCTTGAGAAAGGTATATTAGTATCCCTATTTTATAGAGAAGAAAATACGTTTGAAATGTTCGCTCTCTGGTTATGGTCACAGAGCTAGAGGCAAGATGAGATGCTTCTGATTCCAAAGCAAGTGCTCTTAACAGCTCAGATAAACATTTTAGTTGTGTTAATTTGACTCTGACTACTCTTGATTAAATTCTCTAAATACATTTAAACTGTCTAAATATAATAGGAGGCTCTATAGATTGAAGAAATCACCTAGTCAGTTCAATTACTTACCTTTGATAGGCTTTGATTTTCCCTTTGATAAGCCCTCATTTGCAACATATAAATATATATGGCATTTGTATGTCAAAAATTGTTTTGATAACCCTTAAAATTTCAGCACATTGCATAACCTTTATACTATACGGTATGATCTAGGAGATTAAGGACTGCTGATTTTACTTTATTTATTTTTTTTTTAATTTTTTTTTAGGACTGCTGATTTTAGTTGGCAGCTCTACATTCTTGTGCTTAGCACAGCATTGACTCAAAAAAATTGATGGAAGAATAAGTGAATCAGTGAAAGAATAAATGGATTTTTTCCAGTATGAAATAAATATTTCCTGGGAATGAGAATGGGAAGAGAAAAGTGTTGTGAAACAGCAATTGTATGTTTTTAGTATCAGATGATGTGCTTAGTCATGTCTGACTCTTTGCAAGCCCATGGACTGTAGCCTGCCAGGTTCCTCTGTCCATGGGGATTCTCCAGGCAAGAATACTAGAGTGGGTTTCCATGCCCTTCTCCAGGGGATCTTCCTAACCCAGGAATTGAACCAAGGTCTCCCACATTGCAGGCAGATTCTTTACCACCCAAGCCACCAGGGAAGCTCAAGAATACTGGAATGGGTAGCCTATCCCTTCTTCAGGGGCTGTTCCCAACCCAGGAATTGAACTGGGGTCTCCTGCATTGCAGGTGGAAAACAATGTTATAATGGAAGATAATACATCTTAAGGTTTATCTAGTGTTTAAAAAGCACAAACTGAATGATTGTGTCAGATTATGATGATGTTTTATTAATCACCTAAAATGTATCTCATAAAACTATGCAGTAACTGTTCGATGGCATTTTTTACAAAGAGCCATCATAATTGAGGGTATTAAACATTAGCAGATGCCAGATTAAAACCACACATTCTTCTGAAACATAAAATCATGTCTTCTATCTGAAAAACCATTGATTCAAACCAGTATAAATTCGGAATAACATCAGTCAACATTCTAACGCAAATGACACATTCAAAATAATTTTAAAAGTTTAATAAAGGAACTATTTATCAAAGTGTGTCTAGGACCTAGGGGAAGAGGCGCAAGGGATAATACAGTGCCTCAGTACAGTAACTTGTATACTTTACAAGTAATAACTTGTAACTAGTAATAGTGCTTTAAATACCAACCAAGGCCTGAGGGGTAAATGGAAAGGAAAGTTACAGGAGGGTTGGGGGTGAGGGCTGCCTTGGAGGGGACCAATGGCCTTTAGCTGAGGGATGCATCATCCTTGGCAACCCTACACTACTCCACCATCCTGCATTCCTTTGATAGTACCCCCTGTGCTCCTATATGCCCAAGCCAAAGGGTAAGAGTGCTCCTTGATGTTGTCAACCTTCTCTCCTTTCAGAAAACAGGGGGAGTGAGAGTAGACCAGTATTCACAAGGAGAAGAAAGTCAGCACAGGATGTGAACAAATTTGGTTCAAACTAAAAAGTCCTCCATAAGTTTGTTTCAAAATATAATTTGTAGCATAGTAAAATGAGTGGGAAAAATACATGCAGCAAACTCACTCGAGGAGGTCTTTTAAAAAATGTTATCTTAGAAAAGTAGAGTGGAGAATCACTAATATTGATGGGAGAAATATTGCTCTCCCTGACTAATCCACAAGGTGCTGTGGGATTAAATAAAATGTCTATGAAAATACTATGCAAATGTAAGTTGCCTTTTTTTTTAACATGAAGGAAACAACCTTCTAATTATGCTCTTCATTTTTCCTTCTTTCATTGACATTTCCATGAATGCACAATACTGTCTTTCTAATGATCCAGCTAAAATGCAATCAAATAATTATGATATGATGTGATAAGTGTGGGAGATTAATTTGATATCTAGAAGGGGGTTGGTAAGGCTTCAGAGAGGAGGTGATATAGCAATTGGACTTTGAAGAGTTAATAGGAATTCAGTAGAAGTGGCCAGGAAGGGGATTTGAACAGAGGAAGAAACAGAAGTAAAGCAAGGAGGTGTGGCACTCCTTGACTTATCTGGGGCAGAAGGAGACCAGCGTAAATGATGTGTGAAGTGTCAAGAGAAGAGAGTGAAAGGCTTGAGTCAAATTGTTCAGGGTCTCTTTTATTGTCATGATATGGATATTGGAAATATATATTATAGAGCAGTAGTTTAAAGCTGAGGCTCCATTCTTTGGGAAACTTTTAAGAAATACTCATACCTGGTACCAATTAAAGAAGAATCCATGGCAATAAGGACCAGGCATAGCTTTTGGACTTTTTAAAAATGATCCCTTGGAAGTTTTAATATACAGTCAGTGATGAGAATCTGCACAGAAGTATAAACAAGAGGACACATCAATATCTTGAGTCCATATTTTTTCCTTAAGCAATAGGTCCATATACAGCTGTCTCCTCCAAACATCCTCCAGGACATTATGTGGGTATCACCCTCACATTCAGAATTGCATCATAATTTCTCCACATGTTCCAAATCTAAACTTTATATAATCTTTATTTCAATGAATTCATCAAAATGCATCCAGGTCAGAAATCTCTCACTTGTTCTTGAGTCCTTCCTACTGCCATCACCCAGTTCTCTTTTTCCTACTTCTAATTATTCATCTAGGCTGCCCAACTTCTCTCCTGTCACCCTGTCACCGCCCTAGGGCATGCTACTGTTTCCTTGCATCCTATAACTTGGATGCCAGGTAGTAACTTGCATCCAAGTTACAGGATTTTACTCATAAAACATTAAGTTTTGTAGAACAAGGACAACATCTGTCTTGTTCTTTGTTCATATTCCTGAGGTGTAAATAGTTAATGGCACAGAGCAGGGGTTGAGCAAGTATTTGTAAATTAAAGAATAGATGTGCTGATCTTGGGGGTGCAATGATACAATGATGCATAATCCTCAGGCCCTATCCTTCAGAAATTTGCAGTCTAGTGTGGAAAACAGACAAGTATATGGAAAAACACAAAGTGGAGTGTACAAATTTGGGTAAAAGCTAGAGGGTGCTGTGGATTCCATAGGAATAGCATCCAATTCAGCTTCCACAGGGTGCAAGAGAGATTAGTTATGAAAGATTTGGGTAAGAATTTGATGCTTAAGCTCATGTTTGAAGGAGTAAGTGATAGGTTAAAAAAAAATAGACAGGAGGCAGGGAGCAAAAATTGTGGGACATAAAGACATAAAGGCCAGGAAGAAAGAGAAGCAGTGGTAGAGGTAGGCGCTCCAAGTAGCAAAGCGTGGCTGGAATTTGGAGAAGAAGAGTGGGGAAGAGAGAGAGCTGGAATGAATAGAGTTTTCAGAAATGATATGGATATGCATTTGGACTTGATCTTGAAAGCAGTTAAAATCCAATAAGTACTGTAAGCAGGTCTTGACCTGATCTGGTTTCATCTTTAGAGTGATCATTTACAGCATCCTGGAGATGGTTTGAGAAAGAACAGCTGTTCTAGCTTGAAACAGCTAAATGATCAGTTAGGAAGTTTGGGTAGTTCAGGAGAAAAATGGTCTCAGTGACAAAAAGATAAGAAATAATGAAGAGAAATAAATGAGGAAGCTCCAACAGGATCTTATTGATAGCAATGAGGGGTCAAAAAAGAAGGAGGTATTAAAGGAATGTAACTTTGGTTTCTATGGATAGGGAAATAGAAGGAAGTGCTACCTTCTGAGATGGGAGCAGTTGAGGAGGATTACAGTCAGAAAACTAAGATCACGGCATCTGGTCCCATCATTTCATGGCAAATAGATGGGGAAACAGTGGCTGACTTTATTTTTCTGGGCTCCAAAGTCACAGATAGTGACTGCAGCAATGAAATTAAAAGACTCTTATTCCTTGAAAGAAAAGTTATGACCAACCTAGACAGCATATTAAAAAGCAGAGACATGACTTTGTCAACAAAGGTCCATCTAGTCAAGGCTATGGTTTTTCCAGTAGTCATGTATGACTGTGAGAGTTGGACTACAAAGAAGGCTGAGCACCGAAGAATTGATGCTTTGAACTGTGGTGTTGGAGAAGACTCTTGAGAGTCCCTTGGACTGCAAAGAGATCCAACAAGCCCATCCTAAAGGAAATCAGTCCTGAATATTCATTGGAAAGACTGATGCTGAAGCTGAAATTCCAATACTTTGGCCACCTGATGCGAAGAGCTGAATCATTTGAAAAGACCCTCATGCTGGGAAAGATTGAAGATGAGAGGAGAAGGGGAAGACAGAGGATGAGATGGTTGGATGGCATCACCGACTCAATGGACATGAGTTTGAATAAACTCCGGGAGTTGGTGATGGACAGGGAGGCCTAGCATGCTACAGTTCATGGGGTCGCAAAGAATCAGACATGACTGAGTGGCTGAACTGAACTGAACTGAGGAGGATCAGACTGTCTATAGGGAGTAGGCAAGTTCAACTTTAAGCCATTTGTGAGTATGAATGTCAGTTTGCACATGGGACATTGATATAGGTTGAATTGTATCCCACACAAAAGACTTGTTGAAGACCTAGCCCCTAGAACCTCAGAATGTGACTTTATGGGGGAAATAAAGTAACTGTAAATGTAATTAAAGTTTAAGTTGAAGTCACACTGGGGTAGGGTAAGGTGGGCCACTAAACCAATATGACTGGTATCCTTAAAGAAGACTGACCTGTGAAGACGGAGACAAGGGGGGAAAGCCCCTTGTGAGGGAAATGGGAACACCCTGTGAGACAGGATTAGAGTGATGCATCTACCAGGCAAGGAGCACCAAGGACTGATCTCAATCCGTGGTCTATCTAGACCACGAGAAGCCGGAAGAGGCAAGGAAGAATTCTCCCCTAGAGACTTCCAAGGGAACATGGCTCTACCAACACCTCAATTTCACACTTACAGTCTACAGAATAAGAGATAAAGAATAAGAGATAAAGAGATATATCTCTTTATATAATAAATAAATAAGAGATAAAACATTTTTGCTAGTTTAAACTGGCTAGTTTGTTGCACTTTGTTATGGCAGATATCCAAAACTAATATACAATTTTTATATTATATTACAAAGTAATACAAACTAATACAAATTTTATAATAACATTGTTTAGTCGCTAAGTCATACCTGACTCTTTTGTGACCCCATGGACTGTAGCCTGCCAGGCTCCTCTATCCATAGGATTTCCCAGGCAAGAATACTGGAGTGGGTTGCCATTTCCTTCTCTAGGGGATCTTCCTGACACAGGGATCAAACCCACACCTCCCAGATTGGCAGGCGGGTTCTTTACCACTGAGTCACCAACCTACCTAATATTTTTGAACATTTACTATGTGTTCTAATTGGATTATATTCATTAGCTCAATCCCCATTGCAACTTTATGAGGTAGGTATGTACTATTATTAAGAAAGGAAGCAAGACAGGTGGAGTCAAAGAAGGAAATTATGGCGGGGGCAGGGGGGAGGCAAGAAATTGGGATGATTTGTGTCTCCTGGATAGTCTCTCCTTTTGAGACACCTAAGCATTTCCCAGAGGCTGCTCCGGAAGGTAAGAGGTGAGCAGGTTTCACTTAATGGAAAAATCAAACAAAGAAACAAGCGACCCAGCAGTGAGTGATAGCTAACCCCACCCACTGTGTCATGTAAGCATTTGTTTCCGGGGGAACCTCTGACTTTCCTACCAGCTGCTGATGACAGATTAACATGGGATGAAAAGAGGGATTCCCCCCCACCACGTGTCACGTAATATATTTTGGGGTGGAACTTTTGATCTGTCTTTATGGTAAGAAAGGCAAGGAGCAGCTGATGCATTCAGATGAAATGCAGATGGAAATGTTTGATTCCATACAAAGGTTGTCAGCCTTATAAATGTGACCGATTATCCTGCAGGACAGTCAGGTCCAGCCAGACCAGGACAGAGCTTTCCCCTGCCTCCCCTCCTGGGGTGACCTAGGGCAGACTCAGATAGCGCCTACTCCCTGCGGGTGGCTGCCGGAGGACTGGATTTCCTGCCTGCCTAACTGTTAGGGAAACATTGCCTCGGAAATCAATCCCCACCATAAATGTAGATACAAGGTGAGCCCGTAAAGTTGTGAGATGGATTTTCACTGTGGCTTGTGGAATCAGTTTCAAAAGCTGAGGAAACAAGGGAACTGATTTAGGCTGCCAAGATGGATATATTTGAAGGGATAATTTATGTGACGCTGAGGTACGTGATAGAGTGGAGATGATGTAAATGGAGAGGTTTTGGAAAGTATAAAGCACTACATAAATATATTCCGATTCAGGATGGTTAATAATCGCTGTGTTATTTAGCACACTGTCTTGAGAATTCAATTAATTTATATAAGGCTTGTATTTCAGGTTAAATATTATCCAAGATGGCATTTTAGGAATTGATTTCTATTCCAACTAGAGTAGTCCTCTAGTTTACATTATTTTTATATAATTGGCAGTGCCTCTCTGAGCTGAGGAAGATATACATAGTGTTTCATGCACCTTTTATCCAGAGATGTCACGATGTTTTATACCCAAGCATTAAGCTTTGTTTATAGATGTAGATGTAAAAGTCCAGAAAAGTTGATGGAGCCATCTGAAATCACAGTGCAGGGTAGAAGCAAGATAAACTTAGAACACAGCAGCCCTGACCTCAAATATGTACTCAGATCTCTTGAACATTCTCCCTCCTACTAAAATTTTTAAAACTTTGTATTTATACTTAAATAATGACCTAATGAAGGGACCCAGGGCTCAGATTTCAGTTTATAGATTCTTCAGCATAACTTCAAGTTGAGCCAGGAAACTATCATACGAGCTAGTAGATTTAACAAATGGGAAATCATGCTACTGTGCACATTCATATATGGCTGGTAATAAAAATACAAGTTTGCACACTTTTAGTTATCATTTCCTCACTTATTTCTGTAATGCCAGATATTAGTGTGCACATATTCTGGGAACACATATGACAAAATGTTATTCTGGGTTTTAGCAAAGATTTTTTAATGTCCAACTGCCCAGATATTTCTTTGGGATATGTGTTCAGAATCCCGAAGGGTAAATTTCCGGGTACCTATGAACATGGAATTAAGACAACACTGGGAGTTGATGTCTGAGGAAGCTATCTTTAGGAAAATGACATCTTTGGCTCTGACTGCTGGCATGTATTATTGCTTGTGATGGAAGTGTTTTGGACAGAACAACTCTCAGGTCACATCAGCAACAGAATACATCAACTCCAGAGACTAACAGGAGTACTGACTTAGAACTTGCTAACAAATTCTATTTATGGTTATTTATTTAATTAGTGGACAGCTGGTATATTTTATTATTCTGCACTGATATCATCTGGTGATGGTTAGTGTTTGCTCTACCTTCATAAATGAGTATAAAAAATGACAACATTCAGAATTAACATGGCTGTTTTTTGCTTTTATATCTCATTATACATTTAAGAATTAAAATAATGAAATGGCTAAAACAATAAAATAAAATAGCAATAGCAATAGCAGCAAACAATATACAGCTATTTGACAGGAATAAGAAGGGTAAGGACTTACCCAGTTGAATGAGGACAATGTTAGATTGTTATTTTAAAATAGTAAGAGAAGAGTTTTGGGGACAGTTATGTAAACACTACAAAGAAGAAAAGCAAAAAAAAAACTACTCTCTGGTTTCTACAAACAATAATCTCTATGCTATAGTACTTTAAGCACTATGCATTACGTTTGTCATTGAGGTCTATTATTGTTCAGTTGTTAAGTTCATTGTTCAGTTCGTGTCCAGCTCCTTGCAATCCTGTGTACTATTGCCCGCCAGCCTTCTCCAATCATGGGGTTTTTCCAGGCAAGAAATACCAGAGTGGGTTGCCATTTCCTTCTCCATGTCATTGAGGAAGAGGAAATGATTATAAACCATATGTTACTTTAAAATAACTTCAAACATAAATCCTAATGATACTATGGAACTAAATTGAAAACAAAATTGTATATGTATTCATTTATATACAGTATATATTTTCTTCTTTGTATTGCATCGTATTTTTGATAATTTACCTTCTAGATCATACTGAAGAATAGTATACCTTCAGGTTGTGACTTTTTCTTAACTCTGGAAAGTGACAAGTTAAACTGGTTTTTAAAAAGAGATATTTTCTTTTCTTCATAATTACTTCACCTCAAGTAGCTAATATACAAAAGTATAAATGCTTGTCTCAATCCTAAAACTACTATTGCCTTGAATGAACTCTGAAATATGTAAACATCTATGCCATGGGTCAAAGTTGCAAATGTTGAAGTTGACAGGCCTGACATCAAAGTATACGAAACTTATCACAATTACATTTTTCAAGTGCTCACATCTCATTTAACACTTGCATTACAATCATCATTCTCTAAAAAATAAAGTTGTAAAATCGACTTTGGCGCCATTCATTGCTCTGAATTTGGGAAACCCTAGTTTGACTATCAAATGGCCAATGTGTAAGGTCAGCCACCTCACATGCCTTTTCATTTCCAGTACAGCAAATAGGTGTTGCACTTGATTCAGTGAAAGACCCAAACAAGATTTTTGGTTTGTCAGCATACTGCCATCGACACAATAGTGTGATGATCTTTCTGCTTCCGTCTCAACCATGTGGACTGGAGAATCAGAATTTAGCTGGATATCATGCATATGATGGACTTGAAATATTAAACAGAAAGCTTTTAATCACAACAAAAATTATTCATGTTCCTCTAACTTATCAGTTCAAACACGAATATGAGGGCTATCTGTCCTGCACGTAGAGGAAAGTTATGCTACTGCTGAAATCAGCTCCTGAACTGAACATGAAAACTCAGATTGTGACTTTCCTACCATAGTAATCAATTATGAAAGGAAAACAAAATCAATTGAGAGCAAAAATTAATGAATTATTGGGACAAGTATTAAAAAAGAATTGTGGGATTTTTCTTTTTGAATGAATGAGTTTTTCCATGGTTATAATGACAGTTACTGATAACAACCTCAGTTTCTGGTTTTGTAAAATATGCTGCCAAGCACCATGACTTTGTAAAATCCAACATCTTACAGGAGATGTAAATCCTTGGTCACCAGACAGATTGTGGACAATCTTATGAAGCAGAGCTATCTAGAGCAGTGTGTTTCTACGAGTGGCGATGGGGCAATGCAGGTTGCTAATGCACTGCTCACACAGGGTGTGGAACCTTAAATATTAGCTGAGAAATTTTATCAGATGTTCCACCTTTAAAGGATTTTTTCCCTTTCCAAGAAGACTTTTGTGAATGACATATTATCTTCCTTTTCACAAAAGCCTGGATAGGTTTAGGAAATATCTTTTCTTGCTAATGTTATCTTTTTGCTTTTCAAAGCAGATTCCCTATGGCAAAAATATTATCCAGATCACTATGATTGTGTGTTTGTGTGTACTCACACTTTAAATTTTTTTTCCCTCAAGTTTTGACTAACCAGGAGATTTAATTGTTTAATTATATATCTTCCTATTTCCCCAAATCTTATAAAATACCAGTGTCTATTTCATCTTTGGAAACCTCATCTCTTACATCTTAACCCATTTATGAACATGTCTGTTTTGACTGGACTTGATGAAGAGGACCATATTCTCTCAAAGGACTCACTTTTTAAGTTGGAAGTGCTTTTTGCATGCTAATAAATATCAGGTGATAGGAAATGAAATCAAAGTAGAGAAGTAGAAAGATGAAGTTTGGCTGAAAAGGTGTTTTGTCCTGTTTATTTATTTTAGCTGTAAGGAAATGAAAAGGTGCCACTGACTCATTTAGTGCTCCTTAATGTTTGGGCTGACTTATGGAAGGGTTTTCCCTTGTTCTCACATTACACACAGCGCACACACACACACACACACACACACACACACACACACACACACACACGATGCTCAGTTACTATTTATATATTATCATCTGCTAGGGTCTTTCAAATATCTGTTTTGCATTGAAGACAAAGAATTCCTCGCTCTGACTGCTCATTGAGGGTTTCCTGACACTAGAACATAATTAACTCTTTACTGGCCTAACTAATTTCTGCATTTTAAAAAGTAGCCGGAGATGACAAAAGTGGAGCACTCAATCCGCAGGGTGGCCATTAACTGCACTCCGTTACTGTAGGTTCTCAATTCAGACCACAATTACTGTCAGGGGATTGCGCCGGAAGCTCCTTCTTGTACGCAAACAGGAATACCATTCATTAAAGAGCACTTTCAATAAAATACAATCTATATTTTTTAATGAATATTTGAGAAAGAAAATACAATCTTGGGTTCAGAAACCTGCAATATGGTTATTATTCTTTTAATAACGTCGACTTTCTCATGTACATATACTGACAGATGTAGAGAAGGAAGCAGAAATGAGATGGCAGGGCTTTACCTCAGAAGAAATGAAAAAGCCGAGCCACAGTAAACTAAGTCAATGTTAAATAAGGATTTCCTAGAACCACCTACAGCAGATACAGCTTTCTATGGGCTTTATTGATGTCCCTGAGATAGGAGATTCTACCTAAATCTTTCAAGCCCAGTTAAATATGGGAACATGGGCACTTTGGAGACTGAAAAAAACCAAGAGGCCCATCTAAGACCATCTTTTGCTCCAAGAATCTGCCACTCCAAGCCCAATTCTTCTTTATTTTAATGTATTTTTAATTTTAGTGACTGCAATTTTCGTATTTTCAGATGATTGGTTCTGATAAAACACCTACTTGCAGTTTCTAAGAAGTAATGTTAGTAATATTTAATGCTCAAGAAAAATGTCTATAATTATTTCCCTCTAATGAACTTTAAATATGATTCTAGACTAAAAAACCAAAGACAAAAACAGAAGTGTGTATGTGTACAGACACACGCAGTATGTGCACACACATGCATCTTTGTAAGAAGAAAGAGTTAGAGGATTTATTAAGATGTGAGCACAGTTTGTTCTAGTAACACACTCTACTGCGGTCCAGCCACGTTGCCAGTTGCTTCAGAGAGCAAAAGCACAAACAAGCTTGTTGATATACTGAGTGTTTCTTTGATAAAAAATTTCAAGAATTTTGCTACTCAAACAAACCTTCCATTGAAAATCTAAATTGTGCTTGCTGAGAGCAACAAAATTATGATTTTTAAAGGGATAAAAAATAGGTGGAATAATAAGGGGGAAAATGCAAGATCTTAAAAAAAGGAAGATCATTAATCTAGAGTCTCTTAAAAGAAAACAATTCTTACATAAAGGCCTGAATTCATAGTAGGTTAAGTAATTTAAAATCTTAGTAGGCAAAATCCACTCCCCACAAAAGAAATTGAATGCTGGTTCTCAAGATTATTGTCAATATCCTGATGTTAATTTTGAGTCATGTTTTTAACTAATAAGATGATGGATAATTTTAAAGGAGTTTCATTGGAAATGAACCAGTATTTTTTTTTTTCTCCTGTTTATGTTCAGTTTAGCCACCTATGAAGAATGTGATTAGATCATACACTGATGGACTATTTGACAATAAGGACAAAGTAAAAAAATGCCTTTTCAGTATTTCCCAAAGCAGGTTGTTTCTCTTCTTGCCGATCACCAGCAAGTGGAAAGGAAGAATTTAGAATTTCAGAGACAGCACTTTGCTTGTGTGTGCCAGTCATGCATGGAGTGAAATGTGTTAACCTTTAAACAATTTGGGAGTGGATGCAGTTAATAGGTAGGACAGATAGTTACAAAGTCCTGATTAACTACAGAGCGCAGAGACATGTGGAAACTTGTCTGTGCTGAAAGGGAAGAGACAGCGGCGATTATTTACTGTTCCAGAGACCAGGTCCCAGGGAGCAGGACGAGGAGATTCTGAACGGCAACATTGCCCCCTTTTGGCAAAACAGCGCACAGTATGTTTACCTCACTGGCAGGTGAAAGCCTTTCTTCAGGACACAGGCATTTTCCATAGCAAGAAAAATGACAGAAAGTTAAAAAAAAATCCAAACAGAGAAGGAAAGAGCTCATCTATGTAACTGTAAGCTGCACACAATTCAAGTACAGAGTCAAGACGGTGAAGTCGCTTAGAAGCCTTTAGACGGCCATTCTGCTGTCCAGTCTCAGCGACAAATGGTCTCTTTAACTCTTATGTTTATCCCTGACAGCTTCAAGCCATCTGCAGTGCCATCATAATCATGTAGGACTCAGAATGTGAAAAAATAGAACAGGAGCTCGCTCTTTTTGAGCCACCAGTGCTTAAATATGCGGGGAGTCTGCAGGAGGATTGACATCACTGAATAGAGAGCCACAGCCAGCAGAGGAGACATCCCCAATCCAGCAGTTTGTGCTTTGCGGTTCTATTGAAGCCTGCGACGGTCAGGACAGTGAAGGAAATGGGCTTGATTGCATAAAAAAAAGGAAACGAACTGTCAGGAGACAAAATGTTAAGCTAATTACCTGTATTCATATTGTGGGTGCCAGTGCCACTCTTTAAATAAGATCAATTTCGGGCTTGTCCTTTATCTCTAATTTCCTCTCTGATTTTGAAGTAAGAGTGCTTGTCTTGCTGGATTCTTTTTGCTGGATTTTTTTTTAAATGGGATATCTCTGCAATTAGGAATGTACAGTACAAATGCAGGTGTATTGAGCTGATTTAGAAATTTATTATGAATGTTTTCTCTCCCTGCCAGTGAAAGTAATGACCATTCCTGCTAGTCCTCTGTCTATCACCTTTGTTAGCTTCCAGGCTAACTATATTTAAAGAAAGGCACCTGTGCTGTGAATGGTTACAGTCGTTTGGAAATGAGGAAAGAGCAAGTTCTTCACCTTTTTTTCAAGTTTGAGATAAAATTTACTTCGTGAAAGGAATGTGAGCATCATGTTTCATTCCTTTCATTTAACTCATTCTCACTAAATAAAATATTGATAAGGAACAATGAGTTTCTTCAAGAGAAAATCTAATTATGAAATAAATACAGACCTGAAGTTGGAGAGGTAGTTTGCATCTGCTCTGGTAAACTGATTTTTCTTCCTCTTTCAATTTTGTGATCTGGAATACCTTGTTATGTAATGTTATCTTTACTCTCAAAGACAGATGTGAAGGGAATTAGAGTTTAATGTTTAGATCACATTTTCTTTGTAAGATTCATTTGCGAAAACATGTTTGACTCACTCAATGTTGCTCTACGTAAAAATTCTGAAACTATTTTGAGCTTTTTTTTGCAATCTGTTTGAAAAATCTCAAGTAACTTAATTCTGTTAGTGCTAAAAGTTTACAAATTGCTTTCATAGAAACCATCTTATTTTATCTTTGTGAAAACTCAGTGAGGTGAGTAAGTAAGTATCTCTTATTACTTTTTACTTGGGATATCAAAAAGTTAATGTGGCTTTAAAGGTATGCAATCCCAGGGTTCTAATTCTTAATTTTTGTGTTCTTTTACTTTTCCTCATGTGTGAGGTCATATAACCTATTTCCCTACCTTGCTTAAAAGCAAAAGGGGTGGAAAGCTAGGACCCTCAAAACCTTCAAATAGCATGTGGAACTTGCAACTGTATAGAAAAACAGTTTTAAAAATGAAATGAAACTTGGGCCTTCCTGTTCATTCATATGAAGACAGATTTAAACTTGCACCGTTATCTTAGTGGAAGTACATTTCATAAGAAACCCCGTTTCATGAGGCAAAACCACAGTTTTGAACTTTCTCAACCCCTTCTGCATCAGTATACTTCAAAGTGACAAGAAAAACTTTCCATTAATGTCCTCCTTCTGTCACAATCAAACTGACATTTATCTCTCCTACATCCAGTGACACCTTCCCATTGTATTTATCAGGATTCATACTGAAGCTAACTAATGTTCCAGCGGCAGTATCCGAGGAGCTCACAGATGGCAAAAGAAATTGTATACGTCTGCCACCAAACACAAACAGCCTTACCAGGTAAGCCTGCCTAGTCAGTCTCTTTCTGTTAGATTACATTTTCACTGAATCCCCCTTTGAACTTAAGAAATTTGCTTACTACTACCTGTAGAAGAATATGTCCTTGTGCAAATTTTTCTTGGCCAAAATGTGCAAGTCCTTATTATGGTAAGAGAGAGCCCGTTCCCAACAGCCATTCATGTCTTTCTGCATGAATGTGTTCATTGACCTTTGAGGCCAGCAACATAATTTTATGTGTGTGTGGGGGTTGGGGGAAAGGATGTCATTTCTCCCAGGATAAAACAAGAAAAAAATCAGTAAGGTTGCTGCTTTTTACATATGGAAAGAGAAAGAAACACATTTTTCCTGTCTCTGGATGCTGACACAGACACACACCATAGATTTACAGTAACTTGTGTGGCCGTTTCATTTTACATAGAAGTAGAATTCAAACAAGATTCAAATGACATTTTCCAACATGATGCTCAAGTTATAAATAATAATGGTTCCTAGCTTTTTTTTTTTCTTGTATCAGAATGAGCCCAAAATGATTCAAGTAGGTATTGCTACTGTGATATAATCAGTTGGTCAAAAAAGGAATGCTTATACTAGTGGCAAAAATCTGAAAAACATATTTTCACCTTTTCAAAAAATTTCCTGATACATCTAGATCCTGGCTGGAAAAACAAGAGATATTAATATGTCATTAGTGGTTACTGTCTTAGGTTTCTTTCAAGAAATCTTTAATAATGACAAAAATATCTTATTAATACTCTAATTTTTTTCATATTCCTTAACATGCTTTCATTTCCTGATTTTTAAAATGTCTTCAAATATCTCATAAGTATCCAAATGTTTTGTATATCTGTTATTTTTTGTCAGAGTCCTTCCTAAAGTTAACTGTTTTCACATACTCTGTGTGGTTTCTCACTATTTTCATTAATATTAATTTGGTCCTCTGGTTTAAGGGACCAGTTTGAATAACAATTTAAGCCAGGTGAAGGAACATGAATGAACTTCCTAAAGTAAGCAGATACTCGCTGCAAAATTGTTGAGGCTAGAGAATGACTTATTTACTTGTGAAGTTGCAGAGTTTTTGATCCTTGATGGAATGGAGCTGCAATGGTTTTCAAACAATTTACATAGATAGTCCCCTCACTGGCATGGGTTATATTCTGAGAGTTCATTTGTAAGTCACTTGTGTGGAACTCAGAATGCATTTTTGTGCAACAATATCATAATGGGGAGAGGCGCTCAGGCCAAACTCCCTCCTCCCTCCCCAGTACACACTGTTGTTGAAACATTGCTTTTCGTTTTCAAAGAAAACCTACAAAAATTATGGGTATTTTCATACTAGCAACCAAACAACACAGGGAAATAAGGAAATTGAAAATGAGTATTTTGGAAATACTGGTGCTTGAGGAAACAGGTTTAATTAGAAGAGGATGTAGGTGGAGACTGGGGTGGAAATTCTGAAGGAGACTCCCGGGCCCTCTCCAGGGCTCTAGCGGTGCCGGTGCTGGCTGGTAATGGTGCCTCATTTCACTTCACAACTGGAGATGCCCCCTCCCTCTTTATTACAGGTGTATCATGGATGCTTATGAGCCATAACTGAGTCCATTGTTTCTCTCTGTAGTCACAAATGGAAGAAATTGCTCAGAGCACGAAGGATGATTCTGAGGGGACCATGCAGGATATGGAAGAAGGAGAAAGGGAGTGTTGTGTTTGGGAGGGAAAAGCCACACCAGCAACAGACCACAACCACCACCCAAGGCCTCCTAAGGTGAAATTAACGGGTTATAAATGGCCACTGAGAAGGAAAGACGAGCCGGCAGCACTCACCTGAAAGGAAGGGGTGTGTAGTTAAGACACATTCCCATCCTGAACAAGGACTCTCTCTAGCAGATCTAGGGAAGGAGAAGTTAAGGTAGCTGGCTGTGTATGGAATGAGTTAGGGATTCTTTGTTTGGGCCTTCCCTGATGGCTCAGCAGGTAAAAGAATTCACCTGCAATGCAGAAGACACAAGGGATGTGGGCTCGATCCCTGGGTAGGGATGATTCCCTAGCAGAAGGCATGGCAACCCACTCCAGTATTCTTGCCTGGGAACTTCCATGGACAGAGGAGCCTGGTGGGCTACAGTTTATGGGGTCACAAGGAGCTGGACATGACTGAGCACACACACACTTTTAGCCTATTGTTTTTAGGGAGTTAGAATGAATGGAATAAGCTCCTTATATTTGATATGGTCTGTTTTAAAAATTTATGAGATCAGTTACATAGGTATGTATGAGCTCACAAATTACCTGAAAATGCATATATATATATATATATAATTATTTACTTTGTTGTCACTTCCTTCTGAGCTCAAATAAGAAAATTTGTCCTTTTTTTCCATCCTAACCACTCTGTGCAAATCAAAGAATTTGTTTCCACGGATTTTTAAAAAGGGTTTTAGTTGAATATTCCTTTAAAATGTGTTTTTCATAAATTTTTAAAATGTTGAAAGTCAAATTATTCTATAAGCAGTTTATGAGCTCTGTGTGTTATGTGCATTTTTGTTGTTGTTCAGCCTCTCAGTCATGTCTAACTCTATGTGGCCCCATGGACTGCAGCATGCCAGGCTTCACTGTCCCTCACTATCTCCCCGAGTTTGTTCAAACTCTTCCATTGAGTTGATGATGCCATCCAACCATCTCATCCTCTGTAGCCTTCTTCTCCTGCCCTCAGTCTTTCCCAGCATCAAGATCTTTTCCAGTGAGGCAGCTCTTCGCACTAGGTGACCAAAGGATTTGAGCTTCAGCTTCAACATCAGTCCTTCCAATGAATATTCAGTGTTGATTTTCTTTAGGATTGACTGGCTGTGTGTATGTGGAGGTATATAAAAATAAAACTGATCCTTGGAATGATATATGCATTTGAACAGAATTCTTAGCTGTAAATATACAAAGGCAATAGTCCCATTTTATTTTTTCATTCATTGATCACTTTTGAAATACTGGAATTAATTTCCTACTAAAAATTTTGAACATTCTGGATGGCTTGCTGTGTAAAATGTACTATGTGAATAACTCTTCCCAAGAATCCTGTGAAATGGGCTTTTAATATATCCCATGTTTCAGATGAGAAAACAGAGACATGAGATGTTACATAGTCTTTCCAAGATCACACCTACCAGTAACTGATGAGGGCATTTAAACACAAATCTGCTTTATTCAAAATCCACTGCTCCTTACAATTATGTCAAATGTGCTTAAAAATAGACTCTAATGTAGAGAATAGTTAGCATGTAAAAAAAGCCAAATTTTCTTACTTAATCGAGGTATGCTTAGTTTGACACTGCCTGCTTCAGTAATAGGGGCTTCCCAGATTGCTCAACGATAAAGAATCTGCCTGCCAATACAGGAGAAATGGGTTTAATCCCTAAACTGGGAAGATCTACTGGAGAAGGAAATGGCAACCCATTCCAGTACTCTTGCCTGGGAAATCCATGGACAGAGGACCCTGGTGGGCTACAGTCCATGAGTTTACAAAAGGGTCAGACACAACTCAACAACTAAACAACAACAATTTCAATAGTGAACTCTGAGGGCAGTGACTGCAAATCAAATGGCCCCATCCCCCATGGATTGATGAGTCATTTTGCTCCTTTTGTTATGAGATGTCCTCCAGCTAACTCAGAAAAGCAGCGCCTCTGGTCAGAAGGACCACAAGCTCAAGGAGAGCTTTACACAAATCATTACCACAACTGAAAACACATCAAATTATTCTTATGATGGCCAGTTTCACCTTTCCACAGAGAAAAAAGCTGCATTTTTATGAGATTAGAGATTTTGTTGAGCAATAGAGTTCCATAGTATTAAATAGTCACCAAACTTTTTCTTTTTTCCCAAGCCTGTTTTTAATGTTTGGTTTCTTTCATTCTGGGTAGGACACTATGTCATATTGATAAACTTCCAGTTTGCCATGACCTGCTAAACATGTATGTTCTCCCTGGTCTTTCACAGGACCCTCCTCCCATCTGAATAAATGCATAAAAGTAGAGAAAGACATAATCTCCTAATGGAGAAGAGATTTTGAGGCATGAGTCAGACATAAACAGGAGATTTCAACGAAGCCCAGGACACTCTGCAGCAGAACTATATAGAAGCTGGAGACCAGTTTCCTCTCAACAGAGTTAATGGAAAAACCTGAATGAAGAGTTAGTACCTAATGGAGAGGACCGGTCTGAGATTCAGGGATGAAAACATAATGAGAGATTAAAGCTTCTATAAAGGCCAAATGCAGCAATGGCTCTATAGCTAGCCAATATTTATCTCCAGGTAGAAAATTGATAGATCTTCTCTGAAGATATGGCCTAAAATACCTGTAGAAAACTAAGTCTTTGGAGCAGTGAAGCTCTTCCCTTTCCTGAACTCAAGATATTTCAAAAAGATTCAGGTTCTTACCTGAGATAACCTGTCCAGCCCACTCCACATGGAGCTCCTGATTGGAATTCTCACCCAGAGGTGAGACTGATGGGGGGGGAAAAAAACCCACTATGGAGCTTATAACACAGGTAATCTACACTAGCTACCAATTTCTTTGCTTTTTAATGTAAATCATCATTCTTTTGGTAACATTGAGAAAGAGGGAAGTAAACAAATAGGAAAATGTGTACAGGAGGCAGGAGGTTATCCAGGCAAGAGCAAGGAGATGCGGCACTACTCAAAGAGTGGTTCACAGCCTGACTATTGGTACCCAAATATTTGTTACTGGTCCTAGCAAGGTAAGAAGTCCGTGCCAGAATCTAAGCCAGCTATGGTGTTAAGCATCATACTCTTGAGGTAACTGCTTTTTTTCAGCTTTCTTTTTTTTTCATTGATTTTCATAACAAGACCTTCTCAGTGAAAAAAGAAGAGCACTCATTTAATCTTTAATTCATCACCTGAATAAATGCATAAAAGTAGAGAAAGACATAATCTCCTAATGGAGAAGAGATTTTGACGCATGGTATTCTTGAATAGTACATATAACTTTCCCAAAGACTTTTGAGAAAGTATAGTATCCATGAAACAAGTTTAAAACCCAAGATATTATAAAAGATAATTAGAGAATAAGACAAGAATGTATGAATTAGCAATCACTAAAAATTGAAATATTTGAAGATAAAGACATTCCCAAAGAAAAATAAAAAGGTAAAGAGACAAAAATTATAGAAAAATAAATAAAAAAGAAGCCAACATCCCAGGAGGTTCAACATTTCACTAATAAGTGTTCCAAAATATAAAGTAGTGAAAGATGACAAAGGGAAATTATTGAAGATAAGAAAAGGAGAATTTTCCAAAAGTAATAAAGAATAAATTTTCTGATTAAAAAGTGTACTTAATTATTCAATGGGATGAATTTTTAAAATCCAATCCATGCGTGAACACAAAACTTTGAAATTTTAGTGAATAAATAGAAAATCTTAAAATCTTCCAGAGGGAAAAATAGAAGGAACAAGGAATATCCAAATGAATTATCAAATACTGTAATGTTCTCAGTGTTCTGACTATACTGATTTAAGTATATATGCACATAGACATATACATAAATGTACTCAAGATACAGCTCTATAACCAATTAGACTTTTCATTACTTAAGGACAGTATAAAGACACAGTCACATATGCAAGAATCCAGAAAGTTTATTTCACCTACATCCCTTCCCAATGATGCTACTTAAAAGATAAGCTGCAGCAAAATGTGACCTCTAATAGAGAGGAAGACATGAGAATCAATTCTCCAGTATGTAGTTTAGCTCAATCAGGCAAAAAAGGGAGGTTTGAGAATATTAATTGTACTCAATCCCACTAACAATCAATTACAGTTGGAGCCAGAGGACAGAAGACCTAGAAGAGTTTTCATGGAAAGGGCAGACTCAGTAAATTAGACTTTTTCTTTTAAAGAATCTGAAAAAATTGTGGCTAGAAAAAAATAGTTTCTTTTTGAAGAAGAAAATAAATTCCAGAAGAAACTATCTTCAAAACCATCAATGATCAAAATATTAAACAACTGAAAATATGATTATTTTATATCCTAAGAAAATAGAATCCATTTTGCTGTTATTTTATTGTTGACATTAGAAACATTTTTCATCAAGTCTTCCAGAGGTCATAAGAGTTGAACAAGAGATAAAATCATATTTCTAGCATATTAATTGGCACAGAAGTGAAAAATGTGTACCAAATCTTAATAATTTAATGCTTAAGAGGGTTTTCCAGTTTGTAGAATCAATCTATGGCCAGAGTTTGGAAGACAGCTTTTGCATGTAGAACAGAATTTAAATGTTAACAGGGTAAAATGCAACAGTAATAGACAAAAGGAAGGCTAGGGAAAGTAGGAGAAGAGGTGGACTATGAGGAGCTAATGTCTTTCTATGACAAAGTAGAGAGCAAAGTGATGTTGTTGAAAGTGATGTACAGACTTCAGGCCACAGCAGTATAAGCTCATGTTTGAAATATCCCCTTCTATTCAAATCACACAGTGATTCTTGACAATATGATTACATGATCTGCTCCCAGAAACCCCCCTGAAAAAGTCTAGTCTCCTTGGACTTCAGGGGAGGGTGGGTGTGATCTAATCATCAAGTTGCTACAGTTGTTCCTATCCGAACTGTGATAGGCAGGATAATGTACTCCCCCAAAGGTGCCAATGTTCTAATCCCCAGAATCTATGAATATGTTACCTTACATGACAAAATGTAATTTGCAAATGTGATTAAGTTAAGAATATTCAGATAAGAAGATTATCCTGGATTATCCCATGGTCCCAATGTAATCACAAAAGAGATTCCCTTTAAGGGGGAAGCAGGAAGGTTAGAGTCAGAGGGAGAGATTTAAAGATGCTACATTGCTGGCCTTTGAAAAAGGATGGAAGGGCCAAAGAATTCAGGTGGCTCTTAGAAACTGGGAGGATTACAGAACAAAATTCTCCATTAGAGTCTCCAAAAGAACACAGACATCTTGACACTTCATTTTTACCCCAGTGAAATTCATTTTGGATTTTTGATCTCCAGAACTACAGCATAATAAATTTGGGTTGTGTTATGGCACTTAGTTTGTGGAATTTGCTACATCATCAAAAGGAAACTAATACATCAGCCAAATTACATAGCTCCTCAAGAAAACGGAGCTTCCCTGATAGCTCAATTGGTAAAGAATCCGCCTGCAGTGCAGGAGACTCTGGTTCCATTCCTGGGTCAGGAAGATCCCCTGGAGAAGGGGTAGGCTACTCACTCCAATACTCTTGGTCTTCCCTTATGGCTCAGCTGGTAAAGAATCCGCCTACAATGCGGGAGACCTGGGTTTGATCCCTGGGTTGGGAAGATCCCCTTGAGAAGGGAAAGTCTACCCACTCCAGTATTCTGGCTGGAGAATTCCATGGACTGTACAGTCTGTGGGGTAGCAAAGAATGAGACATGACTGAGCGGCTTTTACTTTCACTTTCCTCAAGAAAATGACTTTCTTGCATTTCTCTGTACAGTTACTTTCAGGTATTGTGGTCGAAATATAGTAGAGTCCAGTCAATATGAATAGGCAATTATACTGTTTATCTACTCAATATTTCTGAGTAGTGTTTCAATCCTAGCCATGTTTTAGAAACATCTGAGGTGCTCTAAAAATATTAAATGCCAGGCTATACAGTAGAACAATTAAATAAGAATCTCTGGAAGTCTTAGGCATTAATATTTTGTAAAATGTCTAGTGATTTTATTGTGAAGTTAAGAGTTGAAAATCAGCAATCTACATTGGTTCCAGAAAGTCCTTGAGAGACACAAGAGGTGGTGCTATACACAAATCATCTAAAACTTACAGGACCTGATAAGACCTTAGTAATAACTCACATTCTTTTTTTGTTCACCTCTAGGTGATAGGTTTTTCTGCCTATAACTGCTATATACTTTATTGTCATGTAATTCCTTCCCTATAATATAATTACAAAAATTTGAAATCATTTTGTCCAGATGTCCAGGAATGCTGAATGGACAGTTCTAAAATCTTATCTCAATTTGATTAATGCTGAGATCTTATCTCTCTTTACTCCTTGTATTGAAGAATGAACAATAGTTTGCTGACTTCTCTGTCTATTAGACTCTATTCATGTGTACTTTTTCAAATATTGTTAATAAAAATAATAAGCTAATTTGAAAAAGACTTTACAAGCATATTTAGAATCTCAAAGAGATAAAAGATTAAATTATATCTACTAAATAAAAACTAAGAAATAAAAACTAAGAAATTTTGAAACAAAACCAATCAATTAATTAAAATAATTCTTAAAAAGTTAAAAGAACAATATTGGACAGATAAGAAAGAACCAACTAGAAATGCAGGAAATTAATACAAATTTGGGGTTAAAAATGTCAAAGGAAGGAATTAATAGTATATGGATTACATAGATACGAAGAGAGAATTATTCATCAGGAGACTGCACTAAGAATTTCATCTAGATTGCCAACACAGAGTAACTAAATTTTTAAAAATATTAAAGAGCAATTTTAAAAACTAACAAACATAGGAACAGAGTGAGAAGTTCCAAGTTTCATTCAACAATAAAGTGAGAAGAAGAGAATAGAGCAAATATTAATAACTAGGAAGAAATACTGATATTATAATGTGGTAAGTCCTTTCAAGAATTGTGAAAAGATGATGTATACAGGTCCTGAACAAGACAGAGATAAATATCTATCTTGACGTATTATATCTAGAAGTATATACGTCTAGACGTAATATCTAGACGTATTATAATAAAACTGCAGAACATTTGCTATAAAAAGAAAATTTTATTATCTACCAGAAAGGTGACAAATCACCTATAAAAGAGTGAAAGAAAAGTAGCCTCCTCACTAGCAAAAATGGCTGCTGGAAAACAAAGTAATACTATTTTCAAAATGTTATTATTCCTAGAAATCAATTATTCCTAGAAATCATTATAAGCCACACTATTATTCAAGAGTGGGGACAAAATAAGTGCATTTTTAGATAAGCAAAAAATAATAGCTCATACACCCTCCCAGAAAGAATTACTGTGGGCTGTATTTTACAAGAAGAATATAATGATAGGCAAGGAGTGATTTCAAAGTGAAAGGTCAGTATAGAAATAGGAAAATTTTATCTGTAATCTTAACTAATTATGTGTAAAATAGTTATATTCTTAAAATGGAAAATGCAATTAAAATGTAAGAATTTAATGGGAAGAAGGGGTGAAGGTACAAATAAGCTTATTTTTTTTATCAAAAAGTAAAAATAAGGAATATCTTGGCATTTTTATAAGACCAAATAGATCATTCTGAAAGTGTATGGAACAAGAAATATGGGTTAAAACATTTTAATTAAACTTAGGTATTTAACCAAAGTAAGAGTCAAACAAATTTGAGTACCACATATTGAAAGAGAGATAGTGTATGCCAGTTGAGTAGATAATCCAAACAAATACAAATTCACTAGATTCAAAGGGATCCCACTATGGAATGTGGGACTGCAGTTTGTAGAATGTGGGATGAAAGGGGGGTTTTGTATAAACTCTTCCCTACTATTTTGTTATACTGTTTTGTATAAACATTTTAAAAGAATCCAAGTTATTTTGGATAACTTGGAGCACAAGTAAAGTGCTTGTGATAAAAAGTGCTCCATTTGCTAAAATCCAGCACCACTTAACTGTCATTGATGTCAAAGGCATTTGTTTATTACAAAATTTTTCTACTATTAAATTGGGTAGTACTTGCTTTCATGAGATATAGTTTGATTTTATGAGTAGCAGAATTGTTTCTATTTATTCTAAAAAGCTTCTTATCCTGAAAACAGCTGGGTTTTTCTACAACTAAACGTGGTTAAAATAACCTTTCCTGTCTAAGTAAGTTTTCCTATTAAATTTTACAGAAGAAAGTGGAAGACAAAATAAAACCACCCAGATTTTGGACTAAGATATGTGCTTGAAGATGCCAGTGTTCTTTAACAAGGTTTTCAGACAAAGAACTCTGAACTGAAAAGACTCAATGCCACTTAACTGTAAAGAAAAGTATCAAGAAAATAAAAAGAAATTTTCCTAAATGTAGATTCTCTTTTAGGATCGACAGAGAAGCTATTTGAAAATTTCTGCATTTTTCACAGAAAAACTTTAATGCCATTTTACGGATTTCTTTTTCTCATGTTTATTTTCAATCTAACGTAATGTTTCTTTAAACATTTATATGTTGCAGAAAGTTTAAAGGAAGGGGAAATATTACCCATGTGTTCAACATAGGGTTTCAGTTTCTATGAGTTTTATTGCTGTGTGTATAATCTTCTGTTCTTCTTCTTAATGATCATGCATGGGATTTTGCTTGGTTGCTTTTTATTTCTTTTTACATCAGTCATTTCAGTTCAGTTCAGGCACTTAGTCATATTCGACTCTTTGCGACCCCATTAATCACAGCACACCAGGCCTCCCTGTCCATCACAAACTCCCGGAGTTTACCCAAACTCATGCCCATTGAGTCAGTGATGCCATCCAGCCATCTCATCCTCTGTCATCCCCTTCTCCTCCTGCCCCCAATCCCTCCAAGCATCAGGGTCTTTTCCAATGAGTCAACTCTTCGCATGAGGTGGCTAAAGTATTGGAGTTTCAGCTTCAGCATCAGTCCTTCCAATGAACACCCAGGACTGATCTCCTTCAGGATGGACAGGTTGGATCTCCTTGCAGTCCAAGGGACTCTCAAGAGTCTTCTCCAACACCACAGTTCAAAAGCATCAATTTTTCGGTGTTCAGCTTTCTGCACAATCCAACTCTCACATCCATACATGACCACCGGAAAAACCATAGCCTTGACGAGATGGACATTTGTTGGCAAAGTAATGTCTCTGCTTTTTAATATGCTGTCTATGTTGGTCATAACTTTCCTTCCAAGGGGTAAGCGTCTTTTAATTTCATGGCTGCAGTCACCATCTGCAGTGATTTTGGAGCCCCCCAAAATAAAATCTGACACTGTTTCCACTCTCTCCCCATCTATTTCCCATGAAGTGATGGGACCAGATGCCATGATCTTAGTTTTCTGAATGTTGAGCTTTAAGCCAAATTTTTCACTCCTCTTTTTACACAGTTGTAATCAAATGGCAATCCACTCTAGTATTCTTGCCTGGGAAATCCCATGGACAGAGGAACCTGGCAGGTTTGGTCCACAGGGTCACAAAAAAGTCAACACGACTTAGTAATAAAGAATGATAACAACAAACAAGCTGCATATAAAATTCTGTTCTTTTAAATTAATATTTCAAAAGATGGTTGATTCTCTTTAAGCCCTTTAGAGAACTACGCATTTTTGATATATAACCATTACATTTATTTGTTCAGAAATATTTCCAGTCATATGCCAGTCACTGATTATTTAAAGTGCTAGAGTTTTTATTGCTGCTCAGTCACTCAGTCGGGTCCGACTCTTTGTGACCCCATGGACTGCAGCATGCCAGGCTTCCCTGTCCTTCACTGTCACCCCAATCTTGCTCAAATTCATGTCCTTTGAGTCAGTGATGCCATCCAATCATCTCATCCTCTGTCGTCCCCTTCTTCTCCTGCCTTCAGTCTTTCCCAGCACCAGCGTCTTTTCCAATGAGTCAGCTCTTCACATCAGGTGACCAAAGTATTGGACCTTCAGCTTCAGCACCAGTCCTTCCAATGAATATTCAGGACTGATTTCCTTTAGGATTGAGTTATTTGATCTCCTTGCAGTCCAAGGGACTTTTAAGAGGGACAGAGAGAAAGAAAAATATTTTCCTTCTTGGAGTTTACACTCTAATGGGGAGAAACTCACATGGAAGATAGTAAGTAGTAATTTATAAAGTATATTAGAACATGGTATGTACTGTGGGAGATATGTATCTGAATAAGAGAGATGACAGGTGATGGAGCAAGGTTCCGATGCAGGTAGGGAAGCAGGGCATTACTGAGAGATGACATTTAAACAAAGATGTGAAATTGGCAAGAGTGATGATCTATGTTGATTTCTGAAAGAAGGATGTCCAGGCAGGGTGAGCAGCCAGTGTAAAGGCCTTGAGTTGTGACAATGCCTGATTCGTACAATGAAGGACAAGGAAGCTAGAAGGGGTGGTCAAGGTGTAGGGGAGTAGAAGAGCTTAGTGCAATTGGTAGGAGAGGACAGGTCACATAAGATTCAAAGCATAAAGTTCTTTGAGTCTTATTCTAAGAGAAACAGGGAGCCAAACACACGGAAATTAGTTTCTGTGGAAATTTGAGCAATCAATTTAATATATAAAAACCTAACTAGAGAAAAAAACTATATGCTACATTGTAAAGAGAAAGTTTTCAGGTCATTTCAGGAAGGACTAAATGACCTTTCAATCTTTTGCTTCTAAAATTGGACTTTGTATAGCAATTTTCTATTCAAAATGCTTTTGGGAGAAAAATGTAATATGATGGGCTTGTCACTGAGTTATGACACAGAAGGGTATTTAATTTGCCCTTGGTTTAATCTTGAGATACTTGGTGCCAGGGCATTCTGACTATGGTCTCTGCTATGGAATTCTCTGCTCAGGTTGTCTTTTCATTTAAAATTAATTGAAAAAGTATCTATCTGCTGCTGTTTTCAACCACCTGAAAATGCATAAAGGTTGAGTAGCCTTCATAGTGTTTTTGGATTTCTCTTATCATCCTGTATATTTTGTTGATGAGAGAACAGAGCAGTAAGATCAGCTGGGTTTTGGTTTTATCATTAAAGAGGGTAGTCATACAGCACAGGTGGGATGCATGAGACAAGTGCTCGGGCCTGGTGCACTGGGAAGACCCAGAGGAATCGGGTGGAGAGGGAGGTGGGAGGGGGGATCGGGATGGGGAATACATGTAACTCCATGACTGATTCATGTCAATGTATGACAAAACCCACTGCAATGTTGTGAAGTAATTAGCCTCCAACTAATAAAAATAAATGAAAAAAAAAAAAGAGGGTAGTCATACGACTCTTATTTTTCTATGCTTTTGACTGTATGAATGTTATTTGGGAAAAATAAATACATGCAAAAATCTACATGAATATATTGTTGGTGTTCAGTTGCTAAATCTTGTCTGACTCTTGGTGACCCCATGTATTGCAGCATGCTGGGTTTCCATGTCCTTTGCTATCTCCCAAAGTTTGCTCAAACTTATGTCCATTGAGTCAATGATGCCATCCAACCATCTCATCCTTTGCCACCCACTTCTCCTCCTGCCCTCAGTCTTTCCCAGTATCAGGGTATTTTCCAATGGGTTGGCTCTTCCAATCAGGTAGCCAAAGTATTGTGTTAAGAGTACTAAAAAGGATACCCATAATCCATTTTATTTTTCATCACTGATGTGATAATCACTCCCTTAATATTTATTGAATGCTTATTCTGTGTCTGGAGCTACTTACATACTATAGACACAAAAATGAAAAACACTATAGTTCCAGCCTTCATTGAGTTTAAATTAGAAAGTCATGCAGTGTGTTAAATGCTATGATGGTAGAATTAAAACATGCTATAGGAGCATATAGAGGGAGCATCTCATCCAAGATAAATGTGCAGTGTTATTTGAGGCATGTTTCAACTACTTAAAGCACATATACTTAAAAATAAAATACAAGAACATAAAAATACAAGCTTGGCCTTTGCCTTTTTAAAAACCTAAAATGAAATATCCATGGGACTACTTTCTAGTAAGCAGATCTTTGTAACTAGAAATGAGTCTACTCCTCATTCTAAAGAGATAAGCAGGGGATGTCCTTGATTCAAAAAATAAAAAAGAAGTGAACAGATATTTATTATTTCCGCACACTTGGAACTTTCAGATGATCTATTTTTTCACTTCATTAGGAGCTTTCTACTCCTAGTAGAGTTCTAACCTAGATATAATTGTAGTAGATATTATCAGATTTTTAGCTAGCTTGAAGTCAAGCCAAGTAATGACTTCACCATCTTCAGTTCAGTTCAGTTCAGTCGCTCAGTCGTGTCCGACTCTGCAACTCCATGAACTGCAGCATGCCAAGCCCCTCTGTCCATCGCCAACTCCTGGAGTCCAGCCAAACCCATGTCCTTTGAGTCAGTGATGCCATCCAACCATCTCATCCTCTGTCATCCCCTTCTCCCCCTGCCCTCAATCTTTCCCAACATCAGTGTCTTTTCCAGTGAGTCAGCTTTTCACATCAGGTGGCCAAAGTATTGGAGTTTCGGCTTCAATATCAGTCCTTCCAATGAACACCTAGGACTGATCTCCTTCAGGATGGACTGGTTGGACCTCCTTGCAGTCCAAGGGACTCTCAAAGTCTTCTCCAACACCACATTTGAAAAGTATCAATTCTTCTGTGCTCAGCTTTCTTTATAGTCCAACTCTTACATCCATACATGACCACTGGAAAAAACCATAGCCTTGACTAGATGGACTTTTGTTGGCAAAGTACTGTCTCTGCTGTTTAATATGCTGTTTAGGTTGGTCATAACCTACCTTTCAAGGAGTAAAGGTCTTTTAATTTCATTGCTGCAGTCACCATCTGCAGTGATTTTGGAGCCCCCCAAAATAAAGTCAGCCACTGTTTCCACTGTTTCCCCATCTATTTGCCATGAAGTGATGAGACTCGATGCCATGATCTTAGTTTTCTAAATGTTGAGCTTTAAGCCAACTTTTTCACTCTCCTCTTTCACTTTCATCAAGAGGCTCTTTTGATCTTCTTCACTTTCTGCCATAAGGGTGGTGTCATCCTCACATCTGAGGTTATTGACATTTCTCCCGGCAATCTTGATTCCAACTTGTGCTTCTTCCAGCCCAGTGTTTACTTCCAGCCCATGATTTACTCTGCATTTAAGTTAAATAAGCAGGGTGACAATATACAGCCTTGATGTACTCCTTTTCCTATTTGGAACCAGTCTGTTGTTCCATGTCCGGTTCTAACTGTTGCTTCCTGACCTGCATATGGATTTCTCAAGAGGCAGGTCAGGTGGTCTGATATTCCCATCTCTTTAAGAATTTTCCACAGTCTGTTGTGATCCACAGTCAAAGGCTTTGCCATAGTCAATAAAGCAGAAATAGATGTTTTTCTGGAACTCTCTTGCTTTTTTGATGCTCCAGCAGATGTTGGCAATTTGATCTCTGGTTCCTCTACCTTTTCTAAAACCGGCTTGAACATCTAGCTTGAAGTCAAGCAAAGAACTGACTTCACCCTCTTGGATACAAGCAATTTGCACAGCAATTGTATTGCTGTTCAAATACAGATACCCAACGACAGCCAAAGTTTGTTTGAAAGGAAGCCTTAGAGTTTCACAGAAAAAAAAATCAAATGCTTCAAATAAACCCATTGAACAAACTGGGATTGGGATTGTTAATAAAGATGTCACACTAACAGCAGAGAACAAGCCTCTGTTTCCCCTTCCTTGCATGCATTTTAGAAATTAGATGTTGGTCCCACTGTATGATGTAAGAGCATTCGTGGTGATTTTTTGCTGTGTACTTAATCTGCAGCTGTACTCATGTTTTCCAATGAGTGATCCTGTTTTAACAATCACTTTTTCCCCATCAAAACCCAAAAGTTTTCTCTTGTGTTTTGTTGAGTAGGAGTTTGGATTTTGTTTCAGCAAACTAATAAAGTAGAAACATTAACTCTCATCCCCTGGAGGAGAGAGAGTGAATCAAATATCAGGATGAAGACCCAATCTTTGCCATGCTGAAAGGAGTTGGAATAGGTCTATTTGAATAGAAATCCCTCTACTTGCTACAAACAAATGTAAAAGGTCTGTGAAAGCTTCCAGCAGAAAGTGACATCTGAGCCCTGAATTATGGGAGGAGTTAACACGGGGAGTATTGTTGGGAGTGAACTTTAGGCAGACAACAGCCTTTGTTATCTGAAGCTGGAGAAGATGAAATTTATAAAGCAACGATGAGGTTCACTTTCAGTATGTGTTGAGTGAAGAATATGAGAGTACAATTTGTACAAACGCACCGAGAAGGGCTGCATGACTGTAGAATCAATGACTGATAAATATGTAGGCTTGTCCTGGAGAGTTGCAGCTTACTTCAGTTGTGATTATGCAAAAATTGTGATTTTCAAAAGAACTGGCAGAACTCAAAACAACCACTTTCTTGGAGAAGAGAATGAGATCCAAACTTTAATTTTTGAACAGAACCTAAAGTTCCCAGGACCTTGACTTTCCTGGAATATCACTATAAATAAAAAAGATAAATCTGACTTTATAACCTTCCAAGTGTATTTCAAAGACACCTTATGTGACGAATATTTTATTTTTAAAATATTAAAAATATGATGATTTAAGAAAAGTCTTCAGATACACATTATTTAAAATAAAAAGTTCTTACTTTATAGTAACAATATCCATTTGTAATACATTATTAGATGATACATTATTTTTCTTTATTTTATTTTTCTCATATGTTACATTTTCTGGAATCAGATTAATTTAACCTTCAGGTATTTTGAAGTATTTTGAAATCATATACCAGGTCACCTCATACTGATGTTTTTTTTTTTTTTTTACTGAGAATATCATCTTAACATTTTCAGTGGAATGCACATTCCAGACAGTTAGTATCATTTCTGTTTCTCTATTCAGTGCCCCTAGCTTGCCAGTAATTTGTAAATATATGATAGTCACTTGGAATAAAGAAGGCTGCATTTGACATTAGGCTGGAGGGGTGGTGTCTCCATAATACCAAAGTTTCTGATACATGGTTTTAGTTATTTTATATAGTGTTGTGAGCTGGGGAAAAATGTGAGCTCTCAAGACCTAGATCTAAGCCTGAAACTTAGCTCTTCATTTAAAACTAAAAACTGAGGAATATTAATTGCCCACTCTGAATCTGTTTTCTAATATGCAGTGGGAGTAAGGCCATTGTTCTAAGGTTGTTTTAAATTTCGAAAATGTAATAAATATATACAGAGTGTCTACAATATGGTTGAGGTTTAATGAATGGTAGTTGTGGCTATAATAATAGTGATCATAGTATTAACATAAACCAATAGTAAACATTTATGGAGACTGAGGAAGAAATTAGATAACTTAAAGAAATATCTTTTAAAGAGATAATGTGATGCTTTCTTTTGAATAATTTAAATGAAGTCATCAAGTCAAACATTACATATCATAAAATAAAAATTCAAATGCTTATTATATATAAGTAGTTGCTGGGTATATAATTTGAGGGGTTTTAGTGAAGGAAAGTTACAACCAACCTAGATAGCATATTAAAAAGCAGAGAAAAAAAAATAAAAAGCAGAGACATTACTTTGCCAACAAAGGTCCATCTAGTCAAGGCTATGGTTTTTCCAGTGGTCATGTATGGATGTGTGAGTTGGACTGTGAAGAAAGCTGAGCATTGAAAAATTGATGCTTTTGAACTGTGGTGTTGGAGAAGACTCTTGAGAGTCCCTTGGACTGCAAAGAGATCCAACCAGTCCATCCTGAAGGAGATCAGTCCTGGGTGTTCATTGGAAGGACTGATGCTGACACTGAAACCCCAGTACTTTGGCCACCTCATGCGAAGAGTTGACTCATTGGAAAGACCCTGATGCTGGGAGGGATTGGGGGCAATAGGAGAAGGGGATGACAGAGGATGAGATGGCTGGATGGCATCGCTGACTCGATGGACATGAGTTTGAGTAAACTCCAGGAGTTGGTCATGGACAGAGAGGCCTGGTGTGCTGCGATTCATGGGGTTGCAAAGAGTCGGACACGACTGAGTGACTAACTGAACTGAACTGAACTGATTTATTTCTAATAACATACAATGTTATTCTAGTATATACAGTGTAAAGTAAACCTACATAATGACTATAATGTTAGCAGTCCTCAGTGTTCATTGCTTACATCAACAAACTATGGCCCCTGGGCCAAAATATTATGCAGCTTATTTATGTATGTAAACAATGTTTTATTGAAACAAAGACACATTTATTTAAGTACTTTCTATAGTATCTTTCATGAGGGCTTCCCAGGTGGTGCACTGGTAGAGAATTCACTTGCCAGTGCAGGAGATACCAGAGACATGGGTTTGATCCCTGGGTCAGGAAGATCCCCTGGGTGGAGAGCCTGGCGGGCTACAGTCCATAGGGTCACAGAGAATGCATTCAGATAGTATCTTTCATGCTGTAAATAGAGTTGCAGCAGAGTCTCATGAGTCTCAAAGTCTTAAGTACTACCTGCCCGTTTACAGAAGAAGGTTACTAATCTCTGGCCTAAGTCCATTAGTTTATGACAATGGTCCTTTTAGTTATGTCTTTCTTTCTTCAATTATTAGCTGGACTGTTTCAATAAAGAGAAAATTCGTTCTTATCGACTATTTTGGCACCCTGAACTGTAAATTGCATAAAAGAAGCAGAATAAGAATAACTGGAAAATCTGCTAACTTTAAAAATAAGTTGGTTTCTTGGCATCTTCCAGAGGCCAATGATGAGTTGTGGGTTTTTTTAAAATTAATATTAGTATCATCTCATTGATTTAAATATTTTAGATGTATTGTATTTCAGTTCCCTGCATGGTGCATGTTTACTGATTGAAACTAAATTATCCCAGTTTGAACTATTAAAAATGTTAAGTAGGCTTCCAACTGACTATTATTACTCTAGTTGTCTGTTTCTTTCTTTGGTGTGACAAATTGTTTCAAGATATTAATTATATATCATACCTAAGATGTGCAATCTGCCATTTCCCCCAAGGATTCTTATGTTCTTTTAGAGAAAAGTGACATTAGAGACCTCTATGAGGATATAGGGATTTTGTTTATATCATTTCTATATGCTCAGTCATGTCTTTGTGACCCCATGGACCATACAGTCGACTCTTTGTGACCCCATGGGCTATACAGTCCATGGAATTCTCCGGGCCAGAATACTGGAGTGGGCAACTGTTTCCTTCTCCAGGGAATCTTCCCAACCCAGGGATCGAACCTAGGTCTCCCACACAGCAGGCATATTCTTTACCAGCTGAGCCATGGAGGGAAGCCCAAGAAAACTGGAGTGGGTAACCTATCCCTTCTCCAGTGGATCTTCCTGACCCAGGAATCGAACCGGGGTCTCCTGCATTGCAGGGGGATTCTTACCAGCTGAGCTACAAGAGAAGTCTGCATTGTTTCTAAGATTTTTTTTTCTTTTTTATTACTGACAAAGCAAGAGATTTTATTGGGAAGGAGTGCCCAGGTGGAGAGGAGTAGGGTAAGCGAACTCAGGAGAACTGCTCTGCCCCGTCCTAGGTTTCTGCCCCGTCCCTAAGATTAGTTTTCGGGTTGTTTTTGGCCAATAATAGTGTTAGCTAGGCAATCTTTTTTTTTTTTTTTTTTTTAATGCATCACAATTACTTGTAATTTATTAAGACTATAGAATTTTTACTAACTCTCATCTGTCTTATGTCTGTATCCTGTTTCTTCCTTGCCATACCTCCCTGGTTCTTAATGACACCAACATAATTACACACTATCTACCTCTCTATCTATCTACCTACAATTAAATATTACACATTTTAAAATTATTTGGAGTCTCTGTTCTGTATGTCATCACAAACTCAACTATAGAGTCAAGTTTCATATGTTGAGTCAGTGTCTTCACTGTCTTCTCTGATCACAGGTTTTACTCATAACTCTGGACAGTCAGTCATCTTAAGATTTTTATTTTTCACTTCAAGAAAGACTAGGAAAGAGTGTTCATGGTCCTTAGATTCCCCTTTCCCTTTTCAGAAGAAATGTCTTTCAGGGCATAAGCAATTCACCAGTGAGCAGATATCAATTCAATGATTCCTTGAAATTTGTATTTTTTTATACTGGAATAGCCAGTCTAGTGCTTCCATGTGGGAGAGGCTACCCAGGTGGCAGAGTGGTAAAGAATTCACCTGCCAATGCAGG